>NC_083448.1:4883563-4933563 GCF_020745735.1 Hemiscyllium ocellatum | reverse complement strand
CTGACGTGTATTTGCCCTGCATGTTGTAATACACGTGCTGTTTGTTACCACTCCGTGCAGAGAACTCCTCCACTGACTTTGGGGTTTTTTTCCCCCCCCCGTTTCAGCTCATCGTCTTCACCCCCAAATCACTGCTGCGCCATCCTGAAGCGAAGTCCAGCTTTGACATGATGCTGCCAGGTAAGGTTGGCATATCGTCAACAGGAATCCGTCGGGCTGTGTCTTGTGCCACACCCAGTCGTGGCAAATGTCCTCGCGGTTGGCAGCCTGATGCCTCTTATTTTGGTTCCCACCGCCTCCTTTTAAGAGCGGCTAAACCGTGTCGGCAATATTCACGGGGACTCTACCACCCCCCCGCGTGGCGTTGAAAATGTTCGAGGCTTTTCCGTCCTGGACAGGTGCTAACTCTCGGGTGACCTCTCCTGGTTAGAGGGGTATGCCGATTGGTTGGCATCTGATTAGCTGCAGCAACGCCATGGGGGAGGCTGGGAGGGAAGTATAGGCTCCCAAACCGTTCAAGTGTGCAGGGACCTACCCGCGCCCCTCTTGTTTGCGACGAGCAGCTCCCTTGCATGTGAGTTTTGCAGCCGTCTACTGTAGGCTACGAGAGTGGTGTTTTTCCCACAAATGGGATGCTTTTTGTTAATCCCAAACATGCTGATCCGCCTCAAACTGCCAGCTCGTGTGGATTTGCGTTGCCGGCTATGTTAGCTGTCCGACCCAATGGTAAGCCAACCAAATCAAAGTGTGTTCTTCAGCTCCAACTCCACCATATTTCCTTCTTTGGCGAGATGTGAGCATCGTTGGCCAAGCCAGTGTTTGTTGCCCATAGGCAAAAGATTCCCTACAGTGTGGAAACAGGCCCTTCGGCCCAACAAGTCCATACCGACCCTCCGAAGAGTAACCCACCCATACCCGTTCCCCATATTCACCTCTGACTATGGGCAATTTAGCGTGGCCAATGCACCCTGACCTGCACGTCTTTGGATTGTGGGAGGAAACCGGAGCACCGGGAGGAAACCCACACAGACACGGGGCGAATGTGCAAACAGACAGTTACCTAAGGCAGGGAGCCTGGGTCCCTGGGGCTGTGAGGCAGCAGTGCTAACCATTGAGCCACCGTGCCACCCAGTTAGGGATCAGCCATGTTACCGTTGGTCTTTTAGCCAGACCAGGCCAGGACAGTAGCTTCCTTCCCTCAAGAACATCAGTGAAGCGTAGATGGGCTTTCTTAACCCATCAGCAACCATTTTGTGCTCACTATCAAACTCTTAATTTGAGATGTTTGTTGAACTCTGAGGACACCATCTGCAGTGGGATTTGAACCCCGGTCCCCGAAACGTTACCTAGGTGTCTGGATCCAAGTAAGCGAGGGGACCACAAAGATCAATGGCAAAACCCAGAAGCAGGGGTTAGATTAAAGCACAGAAACGGACCATTCGGTCCAACTTGTCCATGCCGACCAGATATCCCAACCTAATCTAGGCCCAGATCCCTCCAAAGCTTTTCTATTCCTGTACCCATCCAGATGCCTTTTAAACGTTGCAGTTGTACCAGCCTCCTCAGCCTCTCCCTGTAGCTCAAACCCTCCAACCCTGGCAACATCCTTGTAAATTTTTCCTGAACCGTTTCAAGTTTCACAACATCTTTCCATTAGGAAGGAGACCAGAATTGCACACAATATTCCAACAGTGGCCTCACCAATGTCCTGTACAACCGCAACATGACCTCCCAACTCCTGTACTCAATACTCTGACCAATAAAGGAAAGCATACCAAATGCCGCCTTCACTATTCTATCTACCTGTGACTCCACTTTCAAGGAGCTATGAACCTGCACTCCAAGGTCTCTTTTTGTTCAGCAGCACTCCCTAGGACCTTACCGTTAAGTGTATAAGTCCTGCTAAGGTTTGCTTTCCCAAAATGCAGCACCTCACATTTATCTGAATTAAACTCCATCTGCCACTTCTCAGCCCATTGGCCCATCTGGTCCAGATCCTGTTGTAATCTGAGGTAATCCTCTTCACTGTCCACCACATCTCTAATTTTGGTATCATCTGCAAACTTACTAACTGTACCTCTTATGCTCCCATCCAAATCATTTATGTAAATGACAAAAAGTAGAGGGCCCAGCACCGATCCTTGTGGCACTCCACTGGTCACAGGCCTCCAGTCTGAAAAACAACCCTCCACCACCACCCTCTGTCTTCTACCTTTGAGCCCGTTCTGTATCCAAATGCCTAGTTCTCCCTGTATTCCGTGAGATCTAACCGTGCTAACCAGTCTCCCATGGGGAACCTTGTCGAATCGAAGTCCATACAGATCACGTCCAGCACTCTATCCTCATCAATCCTCTTTGTTACTTCTTCAAAAAGCTCAATCAAGTTCGTGAGACATGATTTCCCACACACAAAGTCGTGCTGACTATCCAGAATCAGTCCTTGCCTTTCCAAATGCATGTAAATCTTGTCCTAGTTAAAGAAAGAAAATCAATTTATTCTTTAACTCTAAAAGTGAGCATTAAACAACAACCATTTACAACCCTAACCCCCTTTCTCTTAACTACTTATTATCTGACTTCAACACTCCAACAATATACTGTTCCAATAAAACACTTACTAAAATTACATCAACTTAATTTCAAAACCACACAGCGACTGTTGTTGTTGGTGTCTGTCTTCCTGTGACTGAAGATTTCCCTGGGTCATCTCCTGTCTTTTACTGCGAAGATGTTTCATATAAAAAAGATACTTTTGGTAGAGAGTGCTTTGAATGGCAGTTTCTCTCTCAATGGCAGTTACCCTCTGTCTAACTTTCAACATGTCTGCTTCTTTGTACCCCAAACATCAGATTGTCTCATATTGGCAAAAACAGCAAATTCAAACCTGATTGGGTGTTAGTATCATGGGGCATAATTTAGACTGACTAGCTACATTTGAACGGTTGTCAAAACAGCAACCGAAACTCAGGTATCCATTTCACAGCCAAACGCTACATGTTTTCAGTTGTCCAGTACACACTGACTGCTAACTAATCATATACACAGGCGTTTGTCAGCTCTTAGTGCAAGACAACATTCACTCTCTCAAAGGTACAGTAACACACCTTCAACTTTACAACATTAGCGCAAATCTTCGCCCGTCTGTAAATTGCCGGACAGGGCCTGCACTACCACATTAGCCTTGGATAGCATCCTGAATGATCGTGCAAGTCACAGCTCAAGATACAGAGGAACCTTGATTATCTGGGGAGTATTTTGATCGGTTAACCGAATGCCGGATAATTGAATTGAATTTATTGTCACGTTAGTAGTTTAGCCGTGCATCGGGACCTTGCAATCTTGTTCAGAATAATCCGAAATTCGGATAATCGAGTGCCAGACCACTGAGGTTCCTCTGTAATCTGTTGAGCTCCTAATGTAGTTGATTTACTAGAAGTAACAGGCGTTCACACGCAAAGACTAGTTATCATTGAGAGGTGATAGTGTTGAAGCGCACAGGAGGTGTTGTAAATTGCCAAGGGATTGCGTAGGGGGATGGAAAGCGGATCGATTTGTGGGGATGTGTATAAATCCTGCACACCCTGTCTGTCTGTCTGTCTCTTGTTCTCCTCTAGGTACGGAATTCCTGCGCGGAATCGTGGAGGATGGGCCCGCTGCTCAGAAACCAGAAGAGGTTAAAAGGCTGCTGTTTTGTACTGGTAAAGTATATTACGAGTTGGCAAAGGAACGCAAGAGCAGGGGCCTGGAAGCGGAGGTTGCCATCACCAGGCTGGAGCAGGTGAGCCGGTCAGACCTTTCCCCTGAGCTCTGCCTCCTGCCCCTCCCGCACCTCCATCGCCCAATCGTGGCTCCTGTCCCGGGTGGGTGAGGGAGAGGCCAGCGAGCTGTCCCGGGAAGGGGAGCTCCGGGCTGAGGCTTCAGTATCGTTCCCCTCCTTGCCTTTGTGTTAAAAAGCCCCCTGCAGTCACCGTCCATGTCGGATGTAAGTGCGGAGATATGTGTTGGCCTTGCATTGTGCAGTCCAGGCAGAGAGACTCCTCTCAGACACACCCACAGGCCACAACATTCCCCAGGACAGACCTTTCACTTGGCAATTCAGCATTCAGGGAGAATGCTGAAATGGGTTTGCCGCCCGTCTCGAATGAAATTCCTCCCTCAATTTTTTTTTAAACTAGAGCCTGTCTTTTTTTTTTCGTTAATAACGAATCCGTTCTTCCATGGGTACTGTTGGGCAAGGCCAGCACTGTTACCTCACAGCGCCAAGGACCCCCGGTTCGATTCCAGCCTCGGGTGACTGTGTGGAGTTTGCACATTGTCTGCGTGGGTTTCCTCCCACAGTCCAAAGGTATGCAGGTTAGGGTGGATTGGCCACACTAAATTACCCATAGTGCTCAGGGATGTGCAGGTTAGGGTGGATTGGCCACACTAAATTACCCATAGTGCTCAGGGATGTGCAGGTTAGGGTGGATTGGCCACACTAAATTACCCATAGTGCTCAGGGATGTGCAGGTTAGGGTGGATTGGCCATGCTAAATTACCCATAGTGCTCAGGGATGTGCAGGTTAGGGTGAATTGGCCACACTAAATTACCCATAGTGCTCAGGGATGTTTTAGGTTAGGGTGGATTGGCCGTGCTAAATTGATCCATAGTGATAGATGCAGTTGCCAGGTAAATGTAGGGTAATGAATCTGAGTGGGATACTCTTTGGGTTGGTGTGGACCTGTTGGGCTGAAGGGCCTATTTCCACACTTTGGGGAATCTAATCTAATTAGTCAGGGGTATATGTAGAGTAAGAGGAAATGAGTTTTAGTGGAATACTCTTTGGAGGGTTGGTGTGGACTTGTTGGGCCGAAGGGCCTGTTTCCAAGCTGTCGAGATTCTGATTCTTCTACGTCATGCTCGAGCCATTTTGGTGGCGGGGTGGGAATCGAGAATTGTCCACTTCTTGCTGTGGGTTTGGGGGTCACGTGACTGGGTCAGGATGGCAGATTAACTCCCCTGAGGGACAAGTGTGCCACATTTTCTTGGTCCCCAGTGCTGAGTGTGGCTCCATATTTATCGATCAAAGTGAAATACCACCCTCCCACCCCGCCTTTTGCCGCATCAGCCTGGGTGGTCTTACCCCGATGGCGCTACTTCCCGACTCAAGTCTGCGTCGGAAGCCAGCTCCTGTTTCTGGGTTGGGAGGGTGTACCGCAGGGATCTTGCAGCCCCCCTCCCTGCACCTCCTGACTATAACCTTGGAAGGTGCGCTCTCACTCCACCCATGCTGTCTTCCTCTCCAGCTCTCTCCTTTCCCGTTTGACGTGGTGGAGGAAGAGGCCAAGAAGTACGCCAACGCTGAGCTGGTCTGGTGCCAGGAGGAGCACAAGAACCAGGGCTACTATGAATACGTGAAGCCGCGCATCCGTGCCACCACCCGCCGAGAGCGCCCAGTCTGGTGAGTAGAGGCTGTTCACAGGCTGATGGCACCTCCCCGGAATGAGTGCTGAGGCAAGGCCTCTGGCCTGAGGTGATGCGTGCGACTCCTGTTTGGAACTGAGGCTGTGGCATTTGCACTTTTAAAAGTTTAATTTAGGTCAATGTGAGCTACTGCTAATCAGGGCAGGACTTAACAGTAAGGTCCTAGGGAGTGTTGCTGAACAAAGAGACCTTGGAATGCAGGGTCATAGCTCCTTGAAAGTGGAGTCGCAGGTAGATAGGATAGTGAAGGCAGCGTTTGGTATGCTTTCCTTTATTGGTCAGAGTATTGAGTACAGGAGTTGGGAGGTCATGTTGTGGCTGTCCAGGACATTGGTTAGGCCCCTGTTGGAATATTGCGTGCAATTCTGGTCTCCTTCCTATCGGAAAGATGTTGTGAAACTTGAAAGGGTTCAGAAATGATTTACAAGGATGTTGCCAGGGTTGGAGGGTTTGAGCTACAGGGAGAGGCTGAACAGGCTGGGGCTGTTTTCCCTGGAGCGTCGGAGGCTGAGGGGTGACCTTATAGAGGTTTATAAAATCATGAGGGGCATGGATAGGGTAAATAGACAAGGTCTTTTCCTTGGGATGGGGGAGTCCAGAACTAGAGGGACATAGGTTTAGGGTGAGAGGGGAAAGATATAAAAGGGACCCAAGGAGCAACTTTTTCGCACAGAGGGTGGTACATGTGTGGAATGAGCTGCCAGAGGAAGTGGTGGAGGCTGGTACAATGACAGCATCTGGATGGGTACAGAGAAATATGGGCCAAATGCTGGCAAATGGGACTAGATTAATTTAGGGTCTTTGGTTGGCATGGACAAGTTGGGCTGAAGGGTCTGTTTCTGTGCTGGACAGCTCAAATAGCGCTAAATGTGTTAATCAAACATGGACCTCTGCTGGCCCCTCCCTGCTATCTAAATAATCCATCAACCCTGTGATGGTAAATTTGCCCCCAGGGGTCCCAGAGGCTGCTGTCTTATCAGAGAGAGGGAGCATGATAACTGGTGAATTGACCTGAGGTGTCCCCACATCTCAGGCAAGGGGCGCGATGGGGGAGGCGAGTCCTTCACGCTCCCCTCAGCCGGTGATGGGCACACCCAAGCGAGTGATAACTCTCTCTCCCCTTTCCCAATGCTTGCAATGTCTGCCAGCTCCCCCGGTCTCGGGGCCGGTCACCAGTCACCGCGATGGTCCTCGCTCTCCTCCTCCACATCCTCACCCGCTCCCTCCAGCGTGATATTTCCCCGAGAGGCCAAGCCTGATGTGTGTCCAATAAGTGGGGGGGTGAGGTTTCTCTCCATCTCTCAGTCGAAATGGTCCCTTATCCCGAGACTGTGCTGCCCCCGCCCCCCGGCAGTGTTCCGGGATTCCCCAACCATGGAGTCGAAGGAATCATGACCACCATTTTTAAAAAAATCCACGTTTCAGTGAGATCCCCTCCCCGTCATATAAACACCTGAGAATATCGATGCCATTTACTCAGTCTCCAATCAGGACATCTCCTTGGGGTCTGATTAAGTGAATCTCCTGCACTGATTCCAAAGTGAGGGCGTTTTACCACCTTAAGTATTGAAGGCTAAAATCGCACACAGTTGAATTGACCGGCCACTGGTGTTTGCGTGATATTGTATCACCCTTTGTGTGCACGCGTCTGCCCCTTAAGTTGTCCAATCTTGCCCCCTTCGAGCCCACAGCCGCCTCTGAAGGCACCCAGCCCGCGTAAGGTGGGGCAGTGTCCTGTTCGCCTTGACACGTCCCTGGCGACGGCCAGCGGAGCACCGTTGGAGTAAGGCTGCCCGCGAAGGCGTCACGGCAAGGGCCGTTGTGTGGAGGGCGTCTCTCGTGTGTCCTGGCACACACGGTGAAGGAACTCTCGCAGCCCACCTGTTGTCGTGCTGCGTCTTCCCATTGGCCACTCTGCCAACCCAGGGTGCGAATTTAGTGCCACGTTCGGTGGTCGTTTTGGTGCCATTAGCCTGTGCCCAATGAGGGAGGGGGGAGGAGAGGAGGGGGTCACGGAACGGGTGTTGCAGCACGATAGCTGAGGTAGAACCGAAAAGTAATTCCCAATGGGTGGGGGGAATGACTGTGGATTCCAAGTTTAAAAAAAGGAGGTTTGCATTGATGTAGCACCTCGCCGTGTGCTCAGAATTGTTACGGTGTGGGGGGGAGGCTGCGTCAGCTCTGTATTTCCCCTCTACACCCTTGTGATGGTAAAGTTGCCCCCAGGGGTCCCAGAGGCTGCTGTCTTATCAGAGAGAGGGAGCCGTGACGATCTGTCATGTGCACCGTCGATGGCGGGTCAGGGAAGAGGGAAAGGACTCCTTTTTCACCCCCACCCCCAAAATGGGATTGCGTACCTCCACGTTGGGGAGGCGGTGGATGCGGGTTGAAAAGCCGACAGCGGGCAGTGCCAGGCAGGCAGCGCGGGTGGAGTCTGCTCGAGAACGTGCGTCCGCTGACAGGGCAGGGTTCGGTCTGTCTTCTCTGCCTCTGCAGGTACGTCGGGCGTGAGCCTGCCTCCGCCCCGGCTACGGGCAACAAGAACACCCACCTGCACGAGCTGAAGCGATTCCTGGAGACCAGCTTCAACCTGCAGGCCTTCCGCGGCCTGGACAACTAGGAGGCCCCGTCTCCGGACCCGCTTCGATCACCACCCCACCCCTCGAGCGTCCATCTTCCGTCCTCGCTCCCCGGGACTAGGCCGTGCATGCCTACTGAGATGTAACTCCTACGACTTTGTGAGAGCCTTGTATCTGCAGCATTTTAATTTCGGATAGGGCAAAAAAAAAAAAATCTCTGTTCGATACGGGAACCACGAAGCAGTGGAAAGGGGGACAAAAAAAAAAGAACCCAGCCCACCAGCGTGCTTGACGTTTCACTCTCCCTCCTCTTCAAATGTATCGTTTAGTTGAACGGGGCAGTTGCAGTAACAAAAGAAAAACGTGTGGTTTGTACATTTTGTGAATAAGGAATTTTTCTATTTCTGAACTAGCCGTGGGCTAAACTCCTGGTCGATGGCTGGATCACGTTCCGATTTTAGCTTCCGCCCCCACCCCCCCCCCCACCCCCAATCACAACACTCCCTGCTCCCCCCTCTCTCTTTCCCACCTCCCCCACGCGTTCTGCCCAAGATTTGAAGCAGTTTGCGAGAAGGCATTACACTTTCAGTCCGTGCCAAAATCAAAGACGACGCCGTTTTCCCTCGCCTCTCCACAGAAGAGCTTTCTCTTGATGACCCACCTCTTGCGGCCGCGCAGTAGGAAGAACTGACTTTATTTATTTTGGTACAAATTTAAGAGAGTTTTCAACTGAATAGAGCTTCATCAATAAAGAGACATTGTCCTCACGCAACCCCCGGGCTGCTTTATTTGCACCACCTCATGGCGGCAGGGACCCGTTACTCCTCAGAGTCCAGATTAGAGTGTGGGCGTTGGAAAAGCACAGCGAGTCAGGCAGTATCCGGGGAGCCAAAGGGCTGCTCTCCACGCTGTCGGGATTCTGTTCTCTGAAAGTGGGATGATCCAAGCTGCTAGAGTTTGGTTGGGGGAGTGGGAGGGGGGGAAGAAATAAGTGGAATCTGCCAGGTTCTCTACTGCTACAGAGGAGGAGGGGTGACAGATTGAGTCAGCAACAGTTTGAGAGGGGGGGGGTGGGGGCTGCGGGCTGCGGATAGGGCCATAGTTCCAGAGTGTTGCTTCAGGGAAGGATGGGGGGGATAAGCTGGCAACAAGGGGTGTATGTGGAATGGGCCTGGGATGGAGGGAAAGCGAATTGGTACTATAGCAGCCATTGGAAGTGATCAGTCTTTGGGAAGGGGAGGGAGATGGAATGATGCTCCAGGGTAGGATACAGAGGGGTAGCTCCAGATGAGTGTGTGGGGAATGTTCTGGCATGGGACAGGACAGTGGAAATGGAATGGGACAGAGATTCCAGAACGGGAGAGGCGGGGGGAGGGGGGGGGAGAAGGTTCGTGTTCGGGAATGGATGGATACGGGAAACCAGGCCGCAGGGGTGTTGTTGGGTCAGAGCTAAAATCTTGAGTGGGGGTGGGGGGGGAAGAGAGAAGAGTGTTCTTGAACTGGAAGTGAGAAGGCAGACTGGGGGAACAGTTCTGGGGTAAGATTAACTAACCGTGTGTGCTATTGCAACATTAGTTAGCTGCCAGGCACAATCCAAACTGATTTAATATCTCTGATGCACATCAAACCATCAGTGTCATTTGGACAAAACTGACTGTACCTTGAGCCTGTAGCAGGGTGTATTGGCAGAGAGTCCAACTGCATTGGAGGGGGAATAGACCCTCTTTAAACCCTACTCCTGATGCCAGTACAAGAGTCTGCAGCCATAGACTGGTGAAAGTAAATCATTTGGGGCACGTAGTTATCTGTAACTGCCCCCTTGAACCGCTGCAGTTACAGGGGGAGTCCCGGGATTCTGACCCAGCGACATTGAAGGAACAGCCAATATATTTCCAAGTTGCGGAGGGTGAGGGGCTGGGAGGGGAACTTGCGGGGGGGGTGGTGTTCCCGTGTACCTGCTGCCCCTTGTCCTCCCCGATGGAAGTGGCCGTGGGGTTTGGAAGGTGCTGCCTGAGGAGCCTGGGGGAGTTGCTGCAGTGCGTCTTGTAGATGGTACCCACTGCTGCTCCTGAGCGTCGGGGGGTGGAGGGAGTGGGGGTTTGTGGGGGTGGGGACAATCGAGCGGGGGGCTGCTCTGTCCCTGGATGGTGTCGAGCTTCTCGAGTGTTGTTGGGAGCTGCCTCCCCATCCAGGACAAGTGGGGAGTATTCCCTCACACACCCTCCTGACTTGGGCCTTGTCGATGGTGGGGACAGGCTTGGAGGAGGGGAGGTACTCATTGCAGGATTCCCAGCCTCTGAGCTGCTCTCGGAGTCACTTTATTTATACGATCAATGGGGATTATATAAGACCCCCCCTTTAAGCAGGGGACGTGGTTCTAACTGTTCTTGTTATTTCAATGCACATTTCTGTATCACAAGGGCAGTGGTTGGGCATTTATTCCTTTGGAGAAATGATGTAGGAGGTGGTTGATCGGAGGGAGGGATGGAGAAAAGCATGTCCCATTCACTACAGCAACCAAATCAGTGTGCTAGCCAGACTGTGAAGCCCTTGTGGCTGAATAGCTAGTTTGACAGACAAAGGAAGAACTCATTTAACTTTATCTGCATTTAATCCCTGTGTGCAATTTGAAACAGAAAAGATTCAGAGAAATTCACTTTGTGCACAATTTGTCGCAAGAGACAGAAGAAAAACAGTGGGACAAGTACCGAGGATCCCGCAAGAGCTGACAGCTTTACGTCCCTGTCCAAAACCCCTCTTCAGGCCCGTTCGAGGATGATTTAGGATTTCTTAACTGGAACGTTTGCAGCCGCTGAGTTTGACGGTTTCTGCGCCTGAATCGATGTGAGGGCTGAGTACGTCCACGAGGCTCTGTTGGTCTGACTGGCACGTTCCGTCTCTGGCATCCCCTCTCCAGTCCCAGCCATCAGATGCGACCCTTCAAACAGTTTGCGTGAATACACTCGTACAGATCTCTGCGATGCCCCACTTCTTTCCTCGTGTACCTCTCCAATATGCTGTAAAGTTGTCCTGTCAGGTGGAAAGGCAGATAAGGTGAGGAATGAGTACGGGGAAATAGACCCTGGGAGCAAAGGTAGGCTACGCAGTCCCATTGTGTCTGCCGCTTAACGACTGATCTTCTGTGGACTGCCGCCTATGCTCAGTTCATCTCTGCTTGGATACGTGGCCCCAAAATTCTTCGCAGTATTCCAGGTGGGGTCTGACTTGTATAATTTTACCAAGACCACCTTATTTTTTTATATATTGTTACATAAAACAACACTGGAGATCTGAAACAGAAATTGTTGGTGAAACTCAGCAGGTCTGAGTAGCAGCCGGGGAAGACAGCAGAGTTGACATTTCGTGTCGCGGGACACTTCGTCAACGTTCACTCTGCCTTCTCCCGGCGTTGAGACTCTATTCTGTCTGAAAGAAAGGCTGACGGTGCGTTTGCCTTTCCTATTACCCGCTGGACTTGGACGCCAACTCTGATTCGCAGATTTCCCACCACCACCAACTACCGCCCCCCCCCCCCCCATAAATACACCAGCCTTCAGCCAACAGCTGACTCTCCCCTCTGACACTGTCACAGAGTTTGCCTATTATTGAGCCCGCTGAACTTTTCCCAGTCTCCCGCTTTTGAAAACCTCTCTCTCTCTGTCTGAACTCCCCCTCCCAAGGAGCACAACCCCAGCTCGCTTGATCTGTCTTCATCGCTGGAGCCCTCTGCGTTCTCCGGCTCTCAGTTTGCGTCTTCCCCCATCACACGATGATAGGCCGCGCCGACCCGAACGGCTGGCTCAGGCGTTTTGGTCACTTACCCACTGTGCAGTTGGCGTTCCGCAGAAACGTGTGCACCGCCCGGAGGCGTTCTGTCAAGGCAACGTCCCCGAAAGTGAAGTAGATCACGTCCCTTTCCGCCTGGGCGGCGGCCATGATCTGGATGAGAGCTGGGAAAACACCAACGAAACCACAGGAGACGGCCATTAACGTGCCAGCCACACAGCAAAGTCATGCCTGGCCTGATCATCCTCAAGGCCCAGTCTTTTTTCCCTGCTTCCTCGCCCTCCCTCCACCCCACAACCCTATCGTCCCCCTTTCCTCAGGCTTCACAACTCAATCTCAACGCGAAAGGAATCCCTAGCTTCACTCCCCTCAGCGCGAAGACATTCCTCCTCTGTCTTCAACATTCGGCCCCTCGTTCGCAGTTGATACCCTCTGGCCCTTGACCCTCCCACAAGGGGGAGCAACATCTTCCCCCCCTGGTCGAGTCAGATTTGTGCAGGGTGGAAACAGACCCATTCACTCCAAGCCACTCAGATATCCGAAATTAACCTGGCCCTATTCCTATCTGAAGCCGAGAGTGTGGTGCTGGAAAAGCAATTAAGGTTAAGGCAGCATCCAAGGAGCAGGAGAATCCACGTTTCCCGAAACGTTGCCAGAAACGTCGACTCTCCCGCCCCTCAGACGCTGCCTGACCCCTGCCGTGCTTTTCCAGCAGCTGCAGCCCTCCACTTCGCCGTAGCCCTCCGAACCCTTCCTACTCGCGTACCCATCCAGATGCCTTTTAAATGCGGGCGTTGTGCCAGCCTCCACCACTTCCTCTGGCAGCTCGTTCCACACACGCGCACATCTTGCGCGATGCGATAAAGAACGTTTCGATCAGGCCCACTTTCTCGTTTGTTATGGAGCGAACACAATCCCGACCGCGCGGCGCCCACTCGGTCCTGCGTCGGTCGTTTCAGCGCCAGCGGAACCTGAACCCACCATCTTCTGACTCGGCAGACCCCAGTGAGACGTGCGTAATTTCGGCTGGTGATTGGTGGTTTTGTTTTGGGAGGGTGGGGGGGGGGGAGATTATAGTTGCGCAAATTGACCCACCTTTAAGCTTCGCATCGCCTTGGAAAGCTCCGCAGCCCCAGTTGCCCGTGGCGACGGGAGTATTCTGCCAGGCGGGCACCACCCGGTGTGCATTAGAAAACCCACAGTAGGCCTGAGGGGGGGAAGAGAGTGTTGCAGTTAACGCGAGCGCTCAGGACGATTCAAGGCTTACCTACCACAGGGGCCCCCTTTTGTAATCCCACTTCCCCTGTTATAAACCTTTTAAATAATAATTTCTTGTCTCCGTCCAGAGAAACGTTGCAGGGCAAAACAAGGACATTCAGCCCCAACATGCCCACACTGGTTCTGTGCCCGAGTGCCCAGTCTCCTGCCTTTTGAGTTGCAACCCATTTCTGTCCAAAAGCCCCTCCGATAACCCCCCCCGCAAATGCGAACCGACTCCCCACCCCCACTCTCTTACAAACAGAAACCGTTTCTTCCTCTCTTCTCCCCCCCCCCCCAGCTGGGGAGGTGTCTAACAAGTGTCTTACCGAGATGGACAGCACGGAAACAGACCCTTCGGCCCAACCCATCCATGATATCCCAACCAAACTCGCCCCGCCTGCCAGCACTTGGCCCATGTCCCTCCAAACCCTTCCTATCCATGTCCCCATCCAGATGCCTTTTAAAGGCTGTCCATTGTACCAGCCTCCACCACGTCCTCTGGCCGCTCATTCCGTACAGACAGGAAAAAGTTGCCCCTCAGCTCTCTTTTATATCTCTCCCCCACCCTAAAACCTATGCCCCTCTAGTTCTGGACTCCCCCACCCAATGGAAAAGACCTTGTCCGTTCACCATATCCATGGTCCCTCAGGATTTTCTAAACCCTAAGGTTCAGAAAATCTGATGCTCCAGGGAAAACAGCCCCAGCCTCTCCCTAAGGCTCAAACCCTCCAACCATCAGCTCAGCTCTTGTATTCTATGCCACTCTTAATAAAGCAGAAGGCGTTGGGTGCTTTATTAACTGCTCTCTTCCCCCAGTCTTACCACCTTCGGTGATCAGTGCACGTATATCCCCAGCTCCCTCTGCTCCCATAGAATTACTTCCCCTATTTTAGATCGTCTTTCAAAGCTCTTCTGACCAAAGTGCGTCACCTCACACTTTTCTCTCTGCACTGAACCTCCACCTGTGCGCATTCAGCCCCTGCCCTTTTGGATTTTCCCGCTGCTCTCCTCCTGTTATTCCAAAGTTTTGTGTCAGCTGAAAGTTGCAGCCCCCCCTTCCCGTCCAGATCACGACGTCTATCGGGGAAAAAGCCAGGGTTCCAGCGAGTCGACCCCCTCCCGCTCCGACCCGGAAAAAAACAACACCGATTCCTGTGTTCCCTCTCCCTCAGCCAATTCGAAAATGGCGCCCCCTTCCTTCAGCTTAGCTCGGCCTTGGGTCGATGGATTGGAAACTGTGGAGCCTGTTCTCCCCAGAATGGAGGGGCTTTGATCGAGGGTTAGAAAACCCATCTGGCCTCTAGATGGGTGAAAAAGGGAGAAACCGTTCCCAGTGAGGTAAGGATTAAGGTAAAAGACGTCCCCGTCCCTCCCCGCAGCGAGTGGGTTACGGTCTGGAGCGTACTGCCTGAAAGCAGGGAGGCAGAGTTTTCCAACAGGGAATGGGAATCGTTATTTACAAGAGAGTCATACACAGCGCGGAAACACACCCAGTGGGACTGGAACGAGGCCAATGGTGTGTTTCCGACTGGCACAGATTCAACAGGCCGAAGGGTCTCTTTCTGTGTGCAGTTCTGGTCTCCAAATTTGAGGAAAGACATTCTGGCTATTGTGGGAGTGCAGCATAGGTTCACGAGATCAATTCTTGGAATGGTGGGATTACCTTACACTGAGAGACTGGAGCGACTGGGCTTGTATACCCTTGAGTTTAGAAGACTGAGAGGGGATCTGATTGAGACATATAAGATTATTAAAGGATTGGACACTCTGGTGGCAGGAAACATGTTTCCGCTGATGGGTGAGTGCCGAAACAGAGGACACAGCTTAAAAAATACGGGGTAGGCCATTTAGGACAGAGATGAGGAGAAACTTATTCACCCAGAGAGTGGTGGCTGTGTGGAATGCTCTGCCCCAGAGGGCAGTGGAGGCCCAGTCTCTGGATTCATTTAAGAAAAAGTTGGATAGAGCTCTCAAAGATAGTGGAATCAAGGGTTATGGAGATAAGGCAGGGAGCGGATACTGATTAGGAATGATCAGCTGTGATCATATTGAATGGCGGTGCAGGCTCGAAGGGCTGAATGGCCGACTCCTGCACCTATTGTCTATTCTGAGGCGTGGACTCTCGGACGGTGACAGAGGTTCGAGGCTGGGTTTTTACCTTGTGCAGCTCCCTGTCCAGATTGTGAATTGTGTACTGCTCTGCGGGGTCTCGGAAGTTAATGGCGTCGATGGCCACGACCTCTGTCCGGCGTCTGAGCCACAGGTCCCTGTTGGGCGATGGGGGGAGGGAGGTAAGGAACAAAAACAGTGATATGGGGGATGAATAGGTCTGTTCGCAAAGAAGGCAACCACACACTAGTCTCCAACTCCCCCACCCCCCACCCCCTACAATTTGTCTTGAAAATCTTGCTGGAAGGAGACATTGTCAGAGGAGACAGTAATCATCAGGACTATATGCAAGAATGCCAAATTTCAAGCAATCACAAGTCGTTTCTCTAAAACATGGTGGGAGAACGGGCTACCAATTGGTTTGCAAGTGGACTCAGCTTGGCCATGCAGGAAAACAGGAGTGGGCAGTTTCCCAAGAGTCTTGAGTCCTTTTTGCAAGGACAGGGGTTTCTCCCCCACACCCCCCCCCCCCCCCCCCCCATCCCCTGAATACACGTTGCTTGTGAGCCATCCAGGAACATGAAGAACCCCCTCCCCCACAAACCCCGAGACGTAATTGTCTTTCTGACCCGTGCTCGGATCGCAGTTAAAATCTCTTGACGATCAGCTGCGTTTCTGTAGCGCCCGGACAATCTACCAGGAGCTTCCTTATCCGACCCACATCAAAGCTGGGGGAGGGCTGTTCCGATACATCTGATCAAAGGGACTGTTCCAGCACGGGAGGCCGTTCACCCATCATCTCTGTGCTGACAATCAACCACAGCAACTCTGCTAGCCGGAGCGTGAAACAGACCGTGAGGTCCAACCCAGATATCCCAACCCAATCTAGTCCCACCTGCCAGCACCCGGCCCATATCCCTCCAAACCCTTCCTATTCATATACCCGTCCAAATGCCTTTTAAATGTTGCAATTGTACCAGCCTCCACCACTTCCTCTGGCAGCTCATTCCATACACACACCACCCTCTGTGTGAAAACGTTGCCCCTCACTTTAAACCTATGTCCCTCTAGTTCTGGACTCCCTCAGCCCAGGGAAAAGACCTTGTCTGTTTACCCTATCCACAGACAACAAGCAAAACTAATGTAATTTACAAAATACCGTGCACAGACTAACAAACACTAAATTGGGCTAACAGGCAGAAAGCTAGCCACCAGGATACCTGAACACCAAAAGGCATGACCCTCTCTCACTAGTATCCTCACATACGGATGAGGAAGGACACCATTTCGACTGGGACAACGCATCCATTCCAGGACAAGCCAAACAAAGACACGCACGAGAATTCCTAGAAGCATGGCATTCCAACCGGAACTCGATCAACAAACACATCAAGTTGGACTCCCATCTACCACCCCCTGAGAAAAGGAACAGGAAGTGCCATCACCAGCCCAAAGAAACCCAAACACATAAATAGAAAGCAGGAATTCTCAGCAGTGCTTCGACTGAGGCCCACTGAAGACGTTACCCAGTAGGGTGACGAAACATCTGGAAATGAACCTTCCAGCTCAATGAGCAAACCTACATCCAGAACCTTAACCTGAGCCAGAAATCCTCTCAAAACTCGCTAATTCTAAATAGTGGCCTAACCAATGTTCTGTCCACATGACCTCCCAGCTCCTGTACTCAATGCACTGACCAATAAAGGAAAATGTACCAAATGGCATCTTCACTATCCTGTTGACATGCGGCTTCAAGGAACAATGAAGTTGCAATCCAGTGTCTAACACTGTCCCATTGTTTCCCAGGGACTGTAGTCCTGCCCCTTCCAGTGCACACGCATATGATGAGCACCTCAATCCCAGACGCTTAAAACTGCATCAGCCACTGACCTGCCCACACCACCGCCTGCACCTCACCCCCCGTGATTGAATCTCGCATTGTGGTGGCCACAAAACACCTTACAGGACTGAGGGAAGCCAGCGGACAGCAAGATCCCGTGCGCAAATGTCTGCTTTGCCCGCTTTTCGCAGGGTGAAGGGCCGGGGGGGGGGGTGGGGTGCCCCGAACTGGCAGAGGGCCGGCGCGCTCACCTTGAGGTCTTGTCGATGTGCACTCCCATCCACCTGAACGAGTTGCTGTACCCGTCGTATTTGCTGTAGAGTTGCGAGCCTGTGAACGAGAGATGGTAGGGTGGGGGGGCGTCAGTGGAGTGTTGACTCGCTCCCCCCCCCCCCCCACCTCACTGAGTCACTCTGTCTTAGCCCTCGCCTGTAGGCAGGCCCACCCACCTCCTCTCAGTTCTCTTGCCACTCCCTCCCAGGCAGCATATCCAATCCCACTATCTCCCATTCCCCACCTCCCAGGCTATTTGACTGCAGAGGCATCTCAAAGCTGAGCATGAGGGGCATTCCCAGACAAAACTAATAGGGTTGGTGGGGGGGGGGGCATTAATTTGGGACTAGGGGACACAATCTCAGGAGGACAAGAGGCATCTTCACCCCTCACTCCCTGTCCCTTCTCCCTCCCCCATTTCCCATCCCTCTACTGCTTCCCTCCCCACCCCCCCCCACATTCCCCCCACTTCCCTCCCCTTCCCAATCCCTCCCACACTTCCCTCCCCCACCCCCCCCCAATCCCTCCCACATTAGCCTCATCCCCTCCCCACTCACCGGTAATGACCAGGCACTCGGTGTCAGACAGTCTCTCAGTGAAGAGACGAGCCGCGATCAGTTCCGGGCTGATGAGGAAGCGGATCTCCTCCTGGACCAGGCCGGAGCTCAGCACCCCTCCTCCCACCAACGGGGAGGCAAAATCCACCTACAGCCGCAGAGAGAGAGAGAGAGAGACAGACAGACAGCTTGGTGACCGGAACAGCGGCGCTAAATAAATGCCCCAGCCCTCCAGGGTCATAGCAATGCATTAGTCTCCTGGGGTGTGCGCATGGGGTTAAGAGATTTTCCCAGAAGGCATTAGGGCAGGGCTCTCTGGGGTCTGGTTGTGGGGATGGAGGGGCAGGGCTAAGAGATTTTCCCAGAGGGCATTATGGTGGGGCTCTCTGGGGTCTGTTTGGGGGAGATGGAGGGGCGGGGCTGAGAGATTTTCCCAGAAGGCATTAGGGCAGGGCTCCCTGGGGTCTGTTTGGGGGAGATGGAGGGGCGGGGCTGAGAGATTTTCCCAGAAGGCATTAGGGCAGGGCTCCCAAGGGTCTGTTTGGGGGAGATGGAGGGGTGGGACTGAGAGATTTTCCCAGAAGGCATTAGGGCAGGGCTCTCTGGGGTCTGTTTACGGGGATTGTTGGAGCAGGACTGAGAGCTTTTCCCAGAAGGCATTAGGGCAGGGCTCCCTGGGGTCAGTTTGGGGAGTGGGGGATTTGGGGGGAGGGGCTGAGAGATTTCCCAGAAACTGTTAGTGTGGCGTCTGTGTGGGGTTGTCAAGGAAGGCCTCGAGATTTTCCCAGAAGGCGTTAGGGCAGAGCTCCCTGAGGTCTGTGGGGTGGGGGAAGGGAGGGGTGGGTGCCCTTCCCCTCCTTCCTCCCCCACCCGCCCGTTCGATTGGTGGGTTTTATCTTCCCTTTGAGAAAACAGCTGGGGGGAGTGAGAGTGCACGGTGGCTCCCTCACGGGATGTGGGTAACACTGACCAGGTCCAGCAATGTCTTAGACCCCCCCAACCCACCACCAAATCCCCCAATCATCCCTAACTGCCCCTCCCAGAGGGCAGTTGAAGAGACAACCACGCCTTGCTGCTGCAGGTCAGGAGTGACATATTGGCCCATACCCAAATGGTGGCTTCCTTCCCCTCCCCCCTCCCTCGAAAAGGGGTAATGGGTTTCCTCTGCTCCCTCTGCCCCAAGATGGCGGACTGGCGGTTACCCTCAGAGCGGGCACCAGAATTGTGAAACTCTGCTGCGGTGCGGTGGGGTGGGGAGGGGGGGTGGGGGTGTTGGAAACAAAAAGCGAAGCAGAGGTCGCTGGAAAAGCTCAACAGATCCGGCGACAGCATCCCCGTAGAGAGAGAGAAGAGGGAGTTCAGGAGTTTCCTTATTCAGCCACAAAGCGAGGGCATCGCTGGCCCTTGCAGCATTTATTGCCCCTCCCCTAATTGCCCCACAGGGCGGTTCAGAGTCAACCACACCTGGCTGTGGGCCTGGAGTCACGCGCTAGGCCCAAGACCAGGTAAGGAAGGCCATTTCCTTCCTGAAGGCCATGATTGAACGGGGTCCTAAGAGAGGGGTCACCTGACCCGAAAGGTTAAGGAGGTGGGGGGGAGGGGGTGGTTGGGTGGGTTATAATGAAAAGGGGGTGAGTGACTTTGGGAGGGGGTGGGTTGGAACGGATCTGGAAAACGCCACTTTACCTGGTGCCCACTCCTGAGTTACCTGTAGTACACCTTCGCCTGCCTCCTCGATCCTCCCCTCGGTTTTGACCGTCAGGTTGGTCAGCTTGTATGTGGAACTGAAACAGGCAGCAGTGACAGGCATTAGAGGGCGGGGGGAGTGGCCTCGAATGCCCACTCCTCAGTTAATCTCTGCCCCTCTTCCCCCTCCTCCCGTTACTGTGCTCCTTTGTGGGTGTCAGAGGGAAGGGGAGAGGAGTGGTCCTTCGAGAGTAAGACAAGGGGGAAGAGTGGCTATCAGAGGCCTACCCACCTCACAACCCCAGGACTGAGGCCATTATCTCCCGCCCCCCCCCCCCCCCACCTCCGCCCCTTGACCCATGGGCGGGTCGCCCTGCCTTTCTCAGGGGCAAACTAACCGGATTCCAGGGAAGGAGGTGATGGAGGTGGTGGCACCGTTAGGAGATAGTGGCATCATTAGGAGGTGCCAATAGCAGTGTTTAGCAAGGCTCTGATTGGAGGGGCTGGGGAGGTGGAGGGGGCGGTGATTGGAGGGGGCTGGGATGTAGAGGTGGCTGTGATTGGAGGCGCCAGGGAGTTGGGGGACTGTGATTGGAGGGGACTGGGATGTAGAGGTGGCTGTGATTGGAGGGGCCAGGGAGGTGGAGGGGGCTGTGATTGGAGGGGCGGGGAGGTGGAGGGGCTGTGATTGGAGGGGCGGGGAGGTGGAGGGGCTGTGATTGGATGGGACCTGGGATGTAGCGGGGGCTGTGATTGGAGGGGCTGGGAAGGTAGAGGGGGCTGTGATTGGAGGGGTTTGGGATGTGGGAGGGGTCTGTGATTGGAGGGGCCGGGGATGTAGGAGGGGGCTGTGACTGGAGAGGCCGGGGATGTAGGAGGGGGCTGTGACTGGAGGGGCCGGGGATGTAGAAGGGGCTGGGGCTGTGATTGGAGGGGCCGGGGATGTGGGAGGGGGCTGTGATTGGAGGGGCTTGGGATGTAGGAGGGGGCAGTGATTGTAGAGGCCGGGGAGGCGGAGGGGGCTGTGATTGGAGGGGCCGGGGAGGTGGAGGGAGCTGTGATTGGAGAGGCCGGGGATGTGGGAGGGGTCTGTGATTGGCGGGGCCGGGGAGATAGAGGGGGCTGTGATTGGAGGGGCTCGGGTTGTAGAGGGACTGTGATTGGAGGGGCTCGAGATATAGAGGGGGCTGTGATTGGCGGGGACGGGGAGATAGAGGGGGCTGTGATTGGAGGGGCCGGGGAGGTGGAGGGGGCTGTGATTGGAGGGGCTCGAGATGTAGAGGGGGCTGTGATTGGAGGGGACCAGGTCCCCCCACACACTGCCCAGATACTCAACCATCCCAGCGCCCACAAAAGGGAGTTGCATCAGGACATTAATGAAATGAGCCACAACACACCCAGGAACTACGGGATGCTGAGGGAAAACACTTGTAAAACATATTCGAGAATAAATAAGTGCAGTCTACACAACAGACCTAAACAGGAAGACACAACACGCCCACAGACTCTAGCCACCCTGCCATACAGTAAAGACATCTCAGAGACGATCCCCAAACTTGTCCAGCCCCTCATGACAGACCTACCACCACACTGGAACAGCTCCTGATGAATGTAAAGGACCCCATAGCAACAGAACGACCATTATATACAAAATACAAGGACTGCGCCAATTATTACATCAGAGAGACGGGCAGGAAACTAGCCACCAGAGCGCCAACTAAACACCTGGCGACATGACCAGCTATCACACAGACTAAAGAGTTTGACTGGAATAACACATCCATCCTGGGACAGGCACGCACGGGAAGTCCCAGAGGCCAGATTTCTGTCAACAAACCTAATCGATCTGGACCCCATTTTACCCAACCTCTCGGAACCAGAACCGAGCGCGATTATCACCCACCACAACAGGCCAAGCGAGACATCACACCAGCGCTTCACCTGAGGCTCACTGATGACGTTACCGAGCACGGTGATGGCAAACTTCCGACCCTGAGCGACAAATCCTCTCCGAAGTCAGATTCTACATCGTTCTGATTCAAGACGATTTTTTTTTTTAACTGTTGTCCATTCCTCCACTAATGAGTTTAAGGCTCTTTCTCTAGCCCTAGTTATCCAATGTGCCACCATGCCAATGGCGAGAGAACCAAAGGGAAGAGAAACAGAATCGCCGGCAGTAGGGAAACAGGCCGTTCGGCCCATCAATCGTCCCGTCCAGAAACACCTCACCACCCCATTTCTGTCACCCTGCGTTTTTCCTCACGACTAACCTACCTCACCCCCGCACCTCTGAGGCAACTTAAGCGTGTCTAATCCGCACATCGTTGGACTGTGGGAAAGACCGAGGGAAAATGTGCTAACTCCACACTGTGGGGGAAGCAGGGTGGAATCGAACCTGGGTCTCTGGCGTTGTGGGACAGCCCTGCGAGCCTCTGTGTTGAGCTATCCTGTCCTTCAGCTCAAAATGATGGTTTTTCTCTTAAAGGGAGACTTCAGGTGAACTTTTGCGCACGTGAATGAGAATTGAATTGAATTGAAGCCCTGTAATACTCTGATTATAAACTGACATTGGGAGTGACTCCGAGTTGAAGCAGGAACATGGTGACCCCCCAAAAAAATGAACTAACCTCTTCCATTGAATCGGTTCTGGAATGCAACATCTTTGGAATGTCACCAGTCCAAAGGGAACTGCCAACAGAAAGGATTGGATTAAACACCGCCACCCGAAAACGATTTCCATTCCTTCATTAACGATAACTCACGCTTCGTGTCCCCCACACAACAGGGCTCAGAACTGTGTTGCCAGTTCCTCTTCGTGATGAGACAGAGGTTTTCCAGAGGAATAAAATAACAGTAAAGGGACATTAAGCCAGGGGCCTTTTAGTACAGGCCTCACCTCACCCCTGCCCTCCCGGGCCTTCAGCTGAACTGCTTACTTCAAGACCGAGAGGAGTCGACTCACTCCTAGCTGACTGCTGACCTCCGCCCTGACCCGCTGACCTCCGCCCTGACCCCAAAGGGCACGGACGTGCCCTCCCAGGCTTTGGACCGGGCAGGAACGCCGTTTCCGTACCGCGTGGAGTCGAACATGAGGCGGTTGGGCGTGCCCAGAAAGGGCCGGCTGCATGGCGGAAAGGCAGCCAGGAGCTCGGAGCGGGACTCCGGCGGGCTGCGGCGAGGCGGGTTGGTGAGCCGGGAGGGCGGAAGGCCTTGAGATGGCGGCCCGGAGGTTAGGAGATCGAGTCCCAGCGCATGGGAGAGACTTGAGCCGTCGTGGGGAAAGCCCAACAATGAAGCCACTGCAGTCCCATGGCTAGAGATGAACTCCAACTTGAAACCCATTTCTTATTGACCAATTTTTACCAAGAAGTTGAACTTTTCACTTATTTCCTCCCTTTTATCTAAGATTTTGTACCTTGTCCCTAAGATGGCGCTGTGCGTGACGACATTGTCCATTTTCCACTGCACCCCTGCACTTCAGTACACATGACAACAAAACCTCAATCTCATTGCGGGCAACTATTAGCCCCTCCAACAGCCAGCCCTCCCCCACTCCTGAAAACCCCCCTACACCCCCTCCCCCCCAGGATACCGAGGAGACAATAACGGATGCTTGACCCGTGTGACACACGAAGGACAGAGGTCGAGAGGCTTTCAGGGGTCATGTGAGGAGGCAGGGAATTGTGGGAGATGATCAGCCATGTACCTGGTGAATGGTGGAGCTGGTGTGAGGGGTCTAATGGCCTACTCCGATTCTGATGGGGGCTGTGTTGAAAGACAGCACCAAGGAATGGGAGCAATTTCTACCATGCCCCTTCTACAATGCCTCTTCGACAATGTCGCATCTGCAATGCCCCTACAACGCCCCTTCTACAATGCCCCAACTCCAATGCCCATTCTATGATGCCAATACTACAATGTCCCTTCTACAATGTCGCATCTACAACGCCATGCCCACAACGCCACGCCCACAACGCGACTTCTCAGGGAGAACCGGACAGAACATTGGGCAGTTGCAGACTGACAGCGTCGAGAGAAGCAGAGAGTGGGGGAGGGGGATCGATGGTGAACAAGGTGAGCTGGGAGAGGGCAGAGAGGAGAAACGCCTTATTCAGAACAGGGCAGGAAATACCTGAGGTGGGAGAGCAGGCAAAATAATGGGGGCAAGAGAAGCAGCAGAGACAGAACGTGGAACTGGAGTCTAACTTAATCCACCTCTCCTGAAGTCCTCCCGCCCACTTAAATGCTGTCCTCGGAGAATAAAACTCCTTCATCACTCACGCTCCTTCATCTGTTGCTGAACTGGAACAGAAAAGGGCACCTTTTCCGTGCGGATAGAGTTTATTGACTTCTCAGTCTCACAGCTCATTCCACTTCCCATGATGCCCCTTTTACTCAGTCGCTTGAGGAGTCGACGAACACTAGATGGCAGTGTTCCGCTCCTGCTGGCCTGGAAACGGGAATCCAGTTGACTCCAACCTGAGAGGGAGTTAAGCGTTTCTCCCGTGGGGGCGGGGACGGCACAGGGTTTAAGGAGCCGACGCCCCAGCGGGCTCCAAGGAAAGAGATAACATACCGCTTTGTGTCACCTGGCTGAAGTAGCAGAAAATAGTCTTCAGCTTTTCAATCAGCCTCGGTGACGGGTTTCCAAACAGCCTGTGGAACAGAACGGACAACGTCGAATCAGAGGCAGAGACCTTTACTCGTTTCCCACTCGGGAACAGTCAACCCCCGTGTTTCCAGAAATATTAGAAGGAGCCGTAATCCGAGGAGCAGGCAGAGGTTCGATTGGTTGCACAGCTGGCTCTGACAGACCCCCCAGTGTTCCCCAGCGGAAAGCGCCAACCGAAAGGGCAAACTCTACGGCCTGCCGGGTTGCCCCCCGGGCAGAACACGCAGGCCCTTGTCCGTGCCAACTCGTCCGTGCCAACCAGGGTTTTCAAGTTGACATTCGTCTTGGTTTGCCTGCGTTTGGCTCAGGTCCCACTGCACGTTTCCTATCCACGTCCCTCATCGAACGCCGTTTAAATTTTGTAAGCGTGCCCATCCCTACCACTTCCTCTGGCAGCTCGTTCCATGTAGGCGTCACCCTCTGTGTGGAAAAGGTGACCCCTCACGTCCCATTTTTATGCCTTCGAGTGTTGCACCCCCCCCCCCGCCGCCCCCCACCTTAGAGAACAGATCTTTGTTATTCCCCTCATCCACACCCCTCGGATTTTATAAACCTCCGTAAAGTCACTTCTCGAACTCCGACAGTCCAGGGAAAATAAAACGTCCCAGGCCTATGGGTAGCTCAGTGGTTAGCACTGCTGCATCACAGCACCCAGGCACCCGGGTTCGATTCCAGCCTCGAGCGACGGTCTGTGTGGAGTTGGCACATTCCCCCCAATGTGGGTTTGCTCCAGTTTCTTCCCAGATGTGCAGGTTAGGGTGGATTGGCCATGCTAAATTACCCATAGTGCTCAGGGATGTGCAGGTTAGGGTGGATTGACCATGCTAAATTACCCATAGTGCTCAGGGATGTGCAGGTTAGGGTGGATTGGCCATGCTAAATTACCCATAGTGCTCAGGGATGTGCAGGTTAGGGTGGATTGGCCATGCTCAATTACCCATAGTGCTCAGGGATGTGCAGGTTAGGGTGGATTGGCCATGCTAAATTGTCCCATAGTGCTCAGGGATGTGCAGGTTAGGGTGGATTGGCCGTGCTAAATTACCCATAGTGCTCAGGGATGTGCAGGTTAGGGTGGACTGGCCATGCTAAATTACCCATAGTGCTCAGGGATGTGCAGGTTAGGGTGGACTGGCCATGCTAAATTACCCATAGTGCTCAGGGATGTGCAGGTTAGGGTGGATTGACCGTGCTAAATTACCCATAGTGCTCAGGGATGTGCAGGTTAGGGTGGATTGGCCATGCTAAATTACCCATAGTGCTCAGGGATGTGCAGGTTAGGGTGGATTGGCCATGCTAAATTACCCATAGTGCTCAGGGATGTGCAGGTTAGGGTGGATTGGCTATGCTAAATTACCCATAGTGCTCAGGGATGTGCAGGTTAGGGTGGACTGGCCATGCTAAATTACCCATAGTGCTCAGGGATGTGCAGGTTAGGGTGGACTGGCCATGCTAAATTACCCATAGTGCTCAGGGATGTGCAGGTTAGGGTGGATTGGCCGTGCTAAATTGTCCCATAGTGCTCAGGGATGTGCAGGTTAGGGTGGGTTGGCCATGCTAAATCACCCATCGTGCTCAGGGATGTGCAGTTTAGGGTGGATTGGCCATGCTAAATTGTCCCAGAGTGCTCAGGGATGTGCAGGTTAGGGTGGATTGGCCGTACTAAATTACCTAGAGTGCTCAGGGAGGTGCAGGATAGGGTGAATTGGCCATGCTAAATTACCCATAGTTTCCAGAAATGTGCAGGTTAGGGTGGATTGGCCGTGCTAAATTACTCATCGTGTTCAGGGATCTGCAGGTTAGAGTGGATTGGCCGTGCTAAATTACCCATAGTGTTCAGGGATCTGCAGGTTAGAGTGGATTGGCCGTGCTAAATTACCCATAGTGTTCAGGGATGTGCAGGTTAGGGTGGAATGACCATGCTAAATTACCCATAGTGCTCAGGGATGGTGCAGGTTAGGGTGGGTTGGCCATGCTAAAATACCCATAGTGCTCAGGGATGTGCAGAATAGGGTGGATTGGTCATGCTAAATTACCCGTAGTGCTCAGGGATGTGCAGATCAGAGTGGGTTGTGCTAAATTGACCGTAGTGTTAGGTGCATTAGTCAGAGGGGAATGGATCTGGGCTGGTTACTCTTCGGAGGGTCGAGGGGCCTGTTTCCACACGGTAGGGAATCTAATCTAAATCTCTATGTCCTCTCTTTTTAACTCAAACCCTCTATGTTCCTGTACATCCCCGTATAACTCTTTCTGCACCCTCTCCAGTTTAATAACACCGTTCCTGTAGCAGGGTTGGCCAGAACCAGACGCAGTATTGTGAACGTGGCCTCACTAACGTCTTTTCCGTGACGTCCCGACTCCCATACTCAAAGGTCTGAGCAATGGTTCTTCACCATCCTGTCTCAGCCTGGGTTTCCCTCAGACATGGGTGGGGCAGCATGGACTGACTGCACCCGCGTGTCTGCCCCCCCCCCCCCCCCAAAATCTCACTGACCTGCTGAAGTTGATATCCGGGAACGTGCTGTACTCCGAGTTGGACTGCTTGCTGTTGCGATGGGGAAAAGTGCAGAAGAAAGCGTTTGCCAGGAGGCAGGAGATTTGCTCCTGGGACATGCTAACGGCCTGGGGAGTTCCTCGCCTCAAGAGAGGGATGGACTGCGACGAGAGAGAGAGAGCGATAAAGAAATAAACATCTCGCCAGATCCAGCTCACTGCAGGAAGGCCGATCGCAGCTGATCGCTCAACTCTGGGCAATGCCATCCCCTCAATCCTCACTTACCCCACCTCCATGTCCAAACACCTATCTTCCATGTTCTCCAATGCTAAACGCTAGGAATAATTGGCAAGACTTGATGCTGTTTTCTCTTGTATGGTACCCATAGTGCTCAGGGATGTGCAGGTTAGGGTGGATTGGCCATGCTAAATTACCCATAGTGCTCAGGGATGTGTAGGTTAGGGTGGATTGGCCATGCTAAATTACCCATAGTGCTCAGGGCTGTGTAGGTTAGGGTGGATTGGCCGTGCTAAATTACCCATAGTGCTCAGGGCTGTGTAGGTTAGGGTGGATTGGCCATGCTAAATTACCCATAGTGCTCAGGGATGTGTAGGTTAGGGTGGATTGGTCATGCTAAATTACCCATAGTGCTCAGGGATGTGTAGGTTAGGGTGGGTTGGTCGTGCTAAATTACCCATAGTGCTCAGAGATGTGCAGGTTAGGGTGGATTGGCCGTGCTAAATTACCCATAGTGCTCAGGGATGTGTAGGTTAGGGTGGATTGGCTGTGCTAAATTACCCATACTGTTCAGGGATGTGTAGGTTAGGGTGGATTGGCTGTGCTAAATTACCCATAGTGCTCAGGGATGTGCAGGTTAGGGTGGATTGGCCGTGCTAAATTACCCATAGTGCTCAGGCATGCGTGGATTAGGGTGGATTGGCCATGCTAAATTACCCATAGTGCTCAGGGATGCGCGGATTAGGGTGGATTGGCCGTGGGAAGTTGCCCATAGTGTCAGGTGCATTAGTTAGGGATAAATGTAGGGAATGGTTACTCTTCGGAGGGTCGGTGTGGACTTGTTGTGCTGAAAGGGCCTGTTTCCACACTGTCGGGAATCTAATCAAAGGACCAGAGGGCATCATCTCGGGGGTAATTTCGGGCAGAGATGAGGAGGGATGTGTCCCCTCAGAGGGTTAGAGAATTTGAGGAATTTTCTACCATGGAATATCGAGGCTGGGTCATTCAGAACATTCAAGGTGGGATTTGATCAAGGAAGGAATCAAGGCTTAATGGGGGAAGGGAAAGGAAGCGGAATTGATTATCCTATTAGGAGCAATCCCATTGAACAGATGGGCTGAATGGCCGACTGTTTTATTCATTTGTGGGAATGCAGCACCCACCAGCATCTTCCTGCTCCTCGGATGCTGTCTGACCTGCTGGATGTTTCCAGCACCCCTCTAATCTTGACTCGTCCACCACCATGACTGGATGTGGCAGGACTGCAGAGCTTAGATCTGACACCCCCACCCCTCCCCCCCCAGCGGCTCTCTATTCTTTTTGTCTTACGCCAACCGGACATGCACACAGTATCCGAGTGTGGCCTGAGAAAGGGTTGAAGGGAGGGTTAATGCTGAGTTCCCCTCCTTTCCAATTTTGCTCACCTTGGAGCACAGCTCTGGCAACTTCAGGGCCAGCTTCGCCATGTCTGGGAGCAGACATCTCAGTGTACACTCTCGTTCTGCACTGCGCATCTAGAAGGAAATGAGAAGAGTCGTCAGAGATTGCGTTCGGGGACCGTAGAAGTTGCCACGACAGGCCAGTCTTCCAAACGTCGGGATCGTTCCTGTTTTTGCCGCATTCTGAGGCAGCACGTTCCCGGGCGCTAATCCGCACACTGAGTCAAAGATAAACCCCTCTCCTCGGGTCCCTACAAACTGTCTCCCGGACAGAATCCCTACAAACTCCTTATAAAACTCACCCAGAAGACCATCAGGGGCCTCCTGTATTTCCTGAACTGTCACAGGGGCATTAAGGAGAGAGGCCTGTTCCAAGGTTACCCCTGGGAGGTCCAGGTTCTTAAAAAAAGGGCCTCCATTTTAACCCTCCTGCCCTCGCAACCTTCAGACCGATACAATTCAGAGTAAAAGCTCCGAAAAGCCTCATTAACCTTTTTAGCATCGTACGTCAGGATCCCGGCGCTGCCTCTGACTGCAGTAATGGATTGGGGAGCACGCTTTTTCCTCGTCAGGTAGGCTAAATACTTCCCTGGCCTATCCCCATATTCAAACAGCCTTTGTCTAGCAAAAAGCAAGCTCTTTCTTTGCGGTCTGTGTCAGTATTGAATTCAAGGCAGCTCGGGAGGGGCCGTGATCCACTGTAGTTTAGTCACCGAGAGGCGGCGCAAAATGTGCTGCCTCGGCGGCTTTCATCCGCGCCTCAAGTAGACGCCGCTGTTCCTCCTCCTGTCGTTTCTAGCTAGCCGAATAGGAAATAGCTAATCCCCTAGCAAAGGCCTTAGCAGTCTCCCATAGCCTAGACGGACTACTAGCTGTGCCTGAGGTGATAGTCAAGAATTCCTGAAACTCCTTCAAAAAGTATTCCACAAATTCGGAATCCTTAAGGAGAAAAGGGTCCAAACGCCAATGCCGCAAACCTAGCCCCTCACTCTTGGCCTTAACCTCCATGTATACCACTGTGTGATCAGAGATAGCTATATTCCCAATTTTACATCCCGTAATCGAATCCCGAAGGGCCGAGGGAACCAGAAAGAGGTCAATCCTCATGTGACATTTACGTGGGTTTGGAAAAAGGTGAAGTCCCTGCCGATAGGATCTCCAAATATCCACCAGCCCCAACCCCTCGCATAAGTCAACCCCCTACTCGGCCTGTGAAGAGATAGTGAGGGCCCACTAGGCGTCCTGACCACAAAAGACAATTAAAATCCCCCCTATAATAATGTGCCGTGTTCCAAAGGCACTCAACTTAGAGAAAGCACTCATCAAAAATTTGAGGGGATGCGCCGGAGGACAGTAGATATTTAAACTGCCATGTTCCTCCCCATGTATCAGGGCTTTAAGTATCACAAACCATACCTGCTCATCTTTTACCTGCTCTAATAATGTGAACAGAAGATTTTTCTGGATAAGTACTGCCACTCCCCTACTTTTAGTAATAAAGGATGAAAAGAATACCCGGTCATAACCCTCCCTTCAGGTGTTCCCCAACATCGAGATGGGTTTCCTGCAACAAAGCAATATCAACCCTTTCCCTCTTAAGGCTAGAAAGCACTTTTTACCTTTTAACAGGCGAATGACTTCCCTTGATGTTCCAGGTGCACCATTTAATAAGACAGTTGGCCATATCCCCTTTCAGAGACCCTTGAACCCCTGGGAGGGGGAACCCTGCTTACAAAACGCCGAACACAAGTAAATAAAGACTCATGGAGTCTTGATACAAAAACGACTCTATCATAACTAGAAACGACTATCACTACCAAAGGAACCCCAACTATAAAACCTTTGAATGGAAGACTCATCCTGCCCATAGGGGGCACTCACCCCACCCATCCCCTCCTTCACAGCTCCTTCAAACCCGGACTGTGCCCCAGCCTTAGGCCAGACAGAAAAAACAAGGAGATGATCCTTAAATCAACAGAAAAAAAAAGACAAAGTCAGGGTGAGCACTCCACCCATTCCTGGCTCCATGTTCACCCCTACTTGTGACTAATAGAGAGACAGAACAAGCAAAAGGGGGAGAGACAACAAAGAACATCCACAAGATTTCCCAGAAAATCCAGTTATTAAAAAAAAGGAACAACTTATTCCAAATATTTTTCCCCTCTTTCCAAAAAAGAAATTATTAAGGAGAAAGAAAGGAATTTTAAAAAAGGAAGGGAAAGAAGGAAAACAGAATGAACATTAACCGTTTTCTTCAGGCCAGACCGTCTATTTTAAAGCGTCTACAAAGTTTTTAGCTTTATCCACTGAGTCAAATATAGAAACTGAGTCCTCGAGGCTGAAACGGAGCACTGTGGGGTATCTCATGGACTACTGGATGCCCAGGTTCCTCAGCCTCTTTTAACTTCATCGAAGGATTGCTCTTTCGACTTACAGCTGCAGAGGAATCCTGGAAAGACATGATTTTTGACTCCCTTGTACAGCAGCGCCTGCGGATCTTTCCCCAGGGGATCTGGAAGCTTCTATGACTTTTCGCTTGTCCTTATATGTGTGGAAGTGCACTAGGACCGTGAGGCCGGCCCTGACCTGTGCACTGTAACCCGATACGCCCTTTCAACCTGCAGCCTGCTGGACTCGACGTGAAGGCCCGAAAACTTCGCTAGCAAAAAAGCTGACTGTCTGCTCACCTTCCTCAACTTCAGGGAGCCCGACAATTCGGAGATTTGTCCTCCGTCCTCGATTTCCGAGGTCGTCTGGCTAGGCCCGCACCTGGATCCGACTGGGTGAGGACTCCATCGCAGCTTCCGAGGCCTGGGTTCGACTCTCCAGCCTCTCCCCCGAGGCCCTGGATCTCCTGCTCGTGCTTCTGCAGCCTGGATGCGATCGGTTTGGACCTGGGCACGAATCTGCCCACGGATCTCCTCAATCGCAGCCGCGACTTTCAAGGTAAGTCTCTCCATCGCCTCTGAGTCTGTCAGGTCCCCCGGGAAGTTCAGGAGAGGCTGCTGCTGCTGTCTCTGGTGTGGTAGGTGCTGCTGGGTAGTTTCCTCCCTGCTGCTGTTTGCTGGCTCCTTTTCCCTTTGGCATTCCTTCCCACTCCCAAATATTAACAAATATGTGATCTGTAAGGGTTTTAAACTAATAATTCCACCACGTAAGTTGGCCAGGGATGGCAAAAAACACCGCTATGCCTTGGCTGTTAGGCCGAGCTGTCCACAGCAGTTTGACAGGACGGCCGCCATCTTGCCAAATCCGCTAAACGCTTCCTTAACCGCCCTGTCTACCTTTGACCCAAACTTCAAGAAAGTGGGTACCCGAAAACCCCTCCCCTCGTCGGTCTCTCGGTTGTACCATCGAGGTCAAGATTGGAGCAGGGCTAGGAAAGCACAGCAGGTATCCTCGGCTGTATCCGAGGAGCAGGAAAATCCAGCCAAAGCCCTTCGTCGGGAATTAATTGCCGACGTCCAGCCCCCGTGTGTGTTTTACTAAAACGCAACACCTCGCATTCATCCAAATTAAACTCCATCTGCCACTCCTTCGCCCGTTGACCTAATTGATCAAGATCTGTTGGCAATCTTTGGTAACTTTCTTCACTTACCACTAATTTTGATGCAGACTTTACGAACCAAGCCTGTTCTCTTATTTAAATCATTGACATAACTGACAGACAAAAGCAGCCCCGCCAAAGTTACTGTTATTAATGTATGTGTGCGCGTTTCGTTAACTGAACTCTCAAAACCAGATCTTCAATGAGTTATACTTAAGTTGAATTGAATTGAATTTATCATCATGTGTACCGAGGCCCAGTGAAAGCTTTTTCTTGCGAGTCAATACAGGCCGATCACAGAGTTAAGGAGCGTAGCTAAATAAATAATAGGTACACAACGGCAAAAGCAAAAATACAGGTACAGGTGAATGTTAAGAGTTTGTGAGTCCATTCAGTGTTCCAGCAAACGACTTCATTGTTCACTTCCTTTACATTCCCAGAGTTCCAAGAATGTGGAAAAGAGGCCATTTGGCCTGCAAGACCCTCTGAAGAATATCCCACCCAGCACCTCCACAACCGTGCATTTCCCAAGACTAATCAGCCTGGCCGACTTATCCCTGGACGCTACGGGGCAATTCAGCATGGCCAATCCACCCTAACCTGCACATCCCTGAGCACTATGGGTAATTTAGCATGGCCAATCCACCCTAACCTGCACATCCCTGAGAACTATGGGTAATTTAGCACGGCCAATCCACCCTAACCTGCACATCCCTGAGCACTATGGGTAATTTAGCACGGCCAATCCACCCTAACCTGCACATCCCTGAGCACTATGGGTAATTTAGCACGGCCAATCCACCCTAACCTGCACATCCCTGAGCACTATGGGTAATTTAGAACGGCCAATCCACCCTAACCTGCACATCCCTGAGCACTATGGGTAATTTAGCACGGCCAATCCACCCTAACCTGCACATCCCTGAGCACTATGGGTAATTTAGCACGGCCAATCCACCCTAACCTGCACATCCCTGAGCACTGTGGGTAACTTAGCACGGCCAATCTACCCTAACGTGCACATCCCTGAGCACTATGGGTAATTTAGCACTGCCAATCCACTCTAACCTACTCATCCCTGAACACTACGGGGTAATTCAGCATGGCCAATCCGCCCTAACCTGCACAGCTTTGGATTGCGGGAGGAAACCCACTCAGACACGGGAGAGAACATGCAGATTCCACACAGACAGTCGCCCGAGCGTGGAATCAAATCCGGGTCCCTTGCGCCGTGAGGCAGCAGTGCTGACCACCGAGCCACCGTTCTTTCCCTGTCGATCTTTCCCTCCCCACTCCACCAAGTTTCCAGGCAGTGCATGCCACACCCTCACCACGCGCTGGGTGAGGGAGTTCTCCCTCACGTCCCCCTTGCTTCGTTTGAACATCCCTTCAAATGTCTGCCCCCTCTCTCGTTCTTGTCCCTTTCACAAACAGGAACAGCTTCTCCCTCTCTCCCACCCCCTCCAACCTCCGATTCTGAAATCCTCTATCGGATCTCCCTCTCCTCTCTGAGGAGAACGCCCCCAACGTCTTCCACCTCTCTTCTCATCGCTGATGTTTCCCGTCCCCATTGTTGTAAATCTCACACTCTCTCTCTCTCCATTTTCACATCATTCCCATAATGTGGCGCACACAATACCCCAGGTGGGGGTGGGTGGGGGGGTCGAACAAGTGGCTTGCCTGAGGTAAACATCACCTCTTGTACTCTCCACCCCGACTAATAAAGATAAGGACGTTAGGCACTTTATTAACTGCTCTCTCCCCCTCAGTCCAGCCACCTTCAGTGATCCATGCACGTACCCCCCCCTCAGCTCCTTCTCTTCCTGTAGAATTGCCCCCCCCCTTTCGATTTTGACCACCTTCCAGTTGTCTCTGCACCGAACCTCATCCGCCACCTCTCTGCCCACGCCGCCTCACTGGTCACTGTCCTTTAGATTAGATTACTTACAGTGTGGAAACAGGCCCTTCGGCCCAACAAGTCCACACTGACCCGCCGAAGCGCAACCCACCCATACCCCTACATTTACCCCTTACCTAACACTATGGGCAATTTAGCATGGCCAATTCAACTGACCCGCACATCTTTGGACTGTGGGAGGAAACCCACGCACACACGGGGAGAACGTGCAAACTCCACACAGTCAGTCGCCTGAGTCGGGAACTGAACCCGGGTCTCAGGCGCTGTGAGGCAGCAGTGCTAACCACCGCGAGAGAGAGAGAGAGAGAGAGAGAGAGAGATCATACAGGTCTGTGCTGGGATTTGTGAGAAAAAGGTTCAACTCACCTGCTGGAAGTATTCATGGAGTCCTGAGAAATTCCAGAGATGGGCGTATTTCTGATTGTACTCTTTAATAGCGTACTGTGAGATAAACAGGACAGCACTGAGAACACGAGCATAAGAGGTGCAGTTAGTAAGTTTGCAGATGACACCAAAATCGAAGGGGTAGTGGACAGCGAAGAGGGTTACCTCAGATTACAACAGGATCTGGACCAGATGGGCCAATGGGCTGAGGAGTGGCAAATGGAGTTTAATTCAGATAAATGCGAGGCACTGCATTTTGGGAAAGCAAATCTTAGCAGGACTTATCCACTTAACGGTAAGGTCCTGGGGAGTGTTGCTGAACAAAGACACCTTGGAGTGCAGGTTCATAGCTCCTTGAAAGTGGAGTCGCAGGTAGATAGGATAGTGAAGGCAGCGTTTGGTATGCTTTCCTTTATTGGTCAGAGTATTGAGTACAGGAGGTGGGAGGTCATGTTGCAGCTGTACAGGACATTGGTTAGGCCACTGTTGGAATGTTGCGTGCAATTCTGGTCTCCTTCCTATCAGAAAGATGTTGTGAAACTTGAAAGGGTTCAGAAAAGATTTACAAGGATGTTGCCAGGGTTGGAGGGTTTGAGTTATAGGGAGAGGCTGATCAGGCTGGGGCTGTTTTCCCTGGAGCGTCAGAGACTGAGGGGTGACCCTATAGAGGTTTATAAAATCATGAGGGGGCATGGATAGGATAAATAGACAAGGTCCTTTCCCTGGGGTCAGGGAGTCCAGAACTAGAGGGGCATAGGTTTAGGGTGAGCGTGGATTGGCCATGCTAAATTACCCTAGTGCTCAGGGATGTGCAGGTTAGGGTGGATTGGCTGTGCTAAATTACCCATAGTGCTCAGGGATGTGTAGGTTAGTGTGAATTGGCCGTGCTAAATTACCCATCGTGTTCAGGGATGTGCAGGTTAGGGTGGATTGGCCATGCTAAATTACCCATAGTGCTCAGGGATGTGTAGGTGAGGGTGGATTGGCCGTGCTAAATTACCCATAGTGCTCAGGGATGTGTAGGTGAGTGTGAATCGGCCATGTTAAATTGTCCCATAATGCTGGCTGCATTAGTCAGAGGGAATGGGTCTGGGTGGGTTACTCGTTGGAGGGTCGGTGTGGCCCTGTCAGGCCGATGGGCCTATTTCCACACTGTCGGGAATCTAATCTAACCTAAACATTCTAGGACCATGAGGAATGAGACAGGAGTTCAAGTGGTATGAGAATTAAATAGGAAAACTGGAGTTCTGTGGAGAGGTCACAAACTAATCAACGCTATTACCTCCAAATCCTTCGAGGATTCAAACTTGGCCTTGCCCAGAACTCCTTTGATTACATCCCAGCGTTTCACCGCTGTACGATACTGAAAGGCAACGAAATTAGGATGTCCTGTGTAAAATCAATCCATAAACCTGGAAAATCAAATCATGCACTAACGGTGACCTTTACCCTCTCATCAACTCGCCGAAAAACACCTATCGGGTTCATTGATGTCCCAGGAGAGCTGCCCCCCTGACCTTGGTCGGGCCTACACCGTGAAGCGGTTGATTCCTAATGGCCGTCTAGCAGTAGCGAGCGAGCGGCTGGGTTCGAGGTCACTTCGGGAATGGGCGACAAATCACCCCTCTCGCTATTGATGACGGCCTGTCCTTAAAGCAGGAGGAAATAAAGATCGGCGACAATTTTACGGCCTGCCCTTCGGTTCTGCCTGGGGCCACGGAGAAGAGGCCGAGAGGGTGGGCTGGAGCTACCGGGCCCCCATTTTGGCGCCAATTTGTCCCAATCTTTGTTGGGGGGGTGGGGGAATGTCAGTCGAGGCAAGAGTTGGTGAGATTGGTTCACTGTGGATCGCCCACCGTTCCCTGTTACGTTACCACTCCTGCTCTTGTCTTGGACTGCACGCTGCGGTTTGAAAAGGGCATTTTCACATGATGAGGACTCCAGACCTCCGCCGCCTTCTGGGTCAGAAAAGGAACGAGTCGCCCCACTTCCAGAGCTTGTATCTAGGTGGAAAGTGATGCACAGGATTACCTGCACGATTCTAAACGATCCTTTCAACAATTCAAATCCAGGTACCCTCACAGAACTGGGCCCAGCGTTTATTGCCCCGTTCCTCAATCACCAGTGGGTGTGAGCGGCTATCTTGAACCCCGTGTGGTGTAGGGACCTCCCCCCACACGGCGCCCTCAGGGAGGGAGTTCCAGGATTCTGACCCAGCGACACTGAAGGAACAGCCGATATATTTCTGAGTCGGGACGGTGAGGGGCTCGGAGGGGAATTTGCCAGGGGGCTGGTGTTCCCATGTACCTGCTGCCCCCTTGTCCTTCCCGATGGAAGTGGCCGTGGGGTTTGGAAGGTGCTGGCTGAGGAGCCTGGGGGAGTTGCTGCAGTGCGTCTTGTAGATGGTACCCACTGCTGCTACTGAGCGTCAGGGGGTGGAGGGAGTGGGGGGGTTTGTGGGTGTGGGGACAATCGAGCGGGGGGCTGCTTTGTCCCTGGATGGTGTCGAGCTTCTCGAGTGTTGTTGGAGCTGCCCCCCCCCCATCCAGGACAAGTGGGGAGTATTCCCTCACACACCCTCCTGACTTGGGCCTTGTCGATGGTGGGGGACAGGCTTTGGGGGGAGTCAGGAGGGGAGTTACTCGCTGCAGGATTCCCAGCCTCTGAGCTGCTCTTGTAGCCGCTGTGTTTATATGGGGCTGGTCCAGTTCAGTTTCTGATCAATGGTAACCCCCAGGATGTTGATAGTGGGAGGATTCAGTGATGGTGACACCATTGAACATCAAGGGGGTGATGGTTAGATTCTCTTGTTGGAGACGGTAACCCCCAGGATGTTGATAGTTGTGGGGGGAATTCAGTGATGGTAACACCATTGAATGTCAAGGGGGTGATGGTTAGATTGTCTCTTGTCGGAGACAGTAGCCCCCAGGATGTTGATAGTGGGAGGGGGTGGAATTCAGTGATGGTTATGCAATTGAATATCAAGGGAATGATGGTGGAGATGGTCATTACCCAAGCACGGTGGGCGGCACGGCGGCACAGTGGTTAGCACTGCTGCCAGAGACCCGGGTTCAATTCCCGCCTCAGGCGACTGACTGTGTGGAGTTTGCACGTTCTCCCCGTGTCTGCGTGGGTTTCCTCCGGGTGCTCCGGTTTCCTCCCACAGTCCAAAGATGTGCGGGTCAGGTGAATTGGCCGTGCTAAATTACCCGTAGTGTTAGGTAAGGGGTAAATGTAGGGGTATGGGAGGGTTGCGCTTCGGCGGGTCGGTGTGGACTTGTTGGGCCGAAGGGCCTGTTTCCACACTGTAAGTAATCTAATCTAATCACTCGCATGGTGTGAAAGTCAAATGCCAATATTTAACCCAAACCTGGATATCGTCCAGGTCTTGCTACATTTGGACAGGAACAAGGCCAAGGGACACATATGCATCTCACCCGAGTAGGTGATAGGCGTGCGATTGTGTGTCTCTGTGGCAATACCACTGCCAGCTCCCAGGCTAGTGGGGACTGAATTCAAAATGGCTGATGATGAAATTTGAATTCAATGTGGTTTGAATCCATCCGGTTCACTCACATCCCTTTCGTGAAGTGAATTGGCCACCCTCACCTGGTCTGGCCTACATACCACTGTGGTTGGCCCCTCACTAGGCCCTTGCAATACGACAACACGTTCCGTCAAAGAAGACAAAATTGTACGATCTCCGTGATCCTCCCAGCGCGCGCTCTACCCTCCCCCCCCACTTTTTTTCTAGTGGAGTTGTACCTCACCCACCTCCACACAGAAAACGTGGTTATCTGGCGGGTGAAGACCTGGCACCTCCCTGGAGCGCGATGCGGCGTTTGGAAACCGATGCCCGTCACCAGCTGGAAGGCTGTCATCAGAACGGTGCGGCACCAGGCTCGGGGAAACCGGCGGCGGGCTGTCATTGGCATTCTCTGCGTCTCGGCTTTCGGTTTCCCTCCTGTTCGTGTCCCTGTCCATGGCCTGTGGTAGGAGGAAGGGGACGAAGTGAAATGGGCGGTTCCAATTATAAGAGGAGGTGCAGGGTGCAAGTGCACTCATTGTCAAAGCAAGTTGGGCAAAAGAGAATGACCCTCGACCCCATTGATGCCAATTACATGAACACCAACTCGCTACAAAACGACATGACCCTCTCTCTCACTGGTATCCTCACATCCGGATAAGGAAGGGCACCACTTCGACTGGGACAACACCAAACAGAGACACCCACGAGAATTCCTCAAAGCGTGGCATTCCAACCGGAACGCTATCAACAAACCCACCGAGTTAGACCCCACCTACCACCCCCTGAGAAAAAGAACAGGAAATGACATCACCACAGGAATGACATCACCCACAGGAAATGACATCGCCAACCCAAACATATAAATCGAAAGCAGGAACCAGTGGCAGTGCCCCGTCTGGTGGCTCACTGAAGATGTTCCCAAGTATGGTGACCAAAAATGAACCTTCCAGCTCAGTGAGCAAACCTACATCCAGAGCCTCGACCTAAGCGACAAATCTTCTGAAAACTCGCCAGTGCCAATCCCAAACTGGTTAGAAATTCAGACCAGATATGGGGTATTCAGTACCATAGGCATCCTCCACCGTTTAGCATGGTCATGGGCTGGTCATCCAATTCAGTCCCCCGTTCCCCACTTTATTCCTAAGAACAACATCCAACTCCTTCTTGAAAATATTCAATGTTTTGCCCCCCCAACTGCTTTCTGCGGCAGAGAATTCCACAGGCTTACAACCCTCTGGGTGACGATGTTTCTCCTCATCTCAGTCCTGAACAGCCCAGACCGTATCCTCAGACTGTGACCCGCTGGACGCGCTCAGACGCGAAGGGGGAAATGGGCCGATGAGAGCATGCTCAGAGTCTGAGGGGGAGAAGGGATAATGTGAGCATGCTCAGAGCAGGTGGGAGGGGGGGGGGTTGAAGGGGCAATGTGAGCATGCTCAGAATGTAACAGGAAATGGGGCAATATGAGCATGCTCAGAGCAAGAGAGATGAGGCAATGTGCGCATGCTCAGAGCTGATGGGGGGGTGAAGGGGCAATGTGAGCATGCTCAGAGCAGGAGGGGGATGAAGGGTAATGTAATGTGCTCAAGTGTAAGGGGGAGATGGGACAATGTGAGCATGCTCAGTGTGTAGGGGGGAGTTGGGGCAATATGAGCATGCTCAGAGCAGGAGCAGAGATGAGGCAATGTGAGGATGCTCAGTGTGTTGGGGAGATGGGGCAATATGAGCATGCTCAGTGTGGATAGGGAGATGGGGCAATATGAGCATGCTCAGTGTGTTGGGGAGATGGGGCAATATGAGCATGCTCAGTGTGGATAGGGAGATGGGGCAATATGAGCATGCTCAGTGTGTTGGGGAGATGGGGCAATATGAGCATGCTCAGTGTGTTGGGGAGATGGGGCAATATGAGCATGCTCAGTGGATGGGGAATAAAGGTGGTGGATTGGGGCAAAAAATACTTCTTGCTATATTTTTGCAAATATGACAGTAAAAATCAATAATTCTCTCATTCAATCATCCTTCCTGCATTTATGATGTCTGGTCCCTGTCAGAATTTGATAGGTTTTCTATGAGATTCCCCTTCCCAACCTCTCCACACCTACCTTGTTAAATCCTCAAAGAGTCTGTTTCAATCAGGGCGCCTCTTATTCTTCGAACTAAGTACAGGCCCCCACCTACTCAACCTCTCAACACAGTCCCTCCATCCCCAGGAGTAGCTGAGTGGACCTTCTCTGGACTGCCGGTCTATCTCTGCTTAGATACGGGGCCCCGAAACCGTTCACAGTATTCCAGCTGAGGTCTGGCCAGTGCCTTGCACAGTTCTAGCAAAACCTCCCTATTTTTACACTCTGTTCCCTTTCTAATAAAGGCCAATGTTCCATTGGCCTTCCCTATTGCGCGCTGAGCTTCGAAATGGCTTTTTGTGATTCATGGAAGAGGATTCCCAAATCCTTCTGCAGTCTTTCACCATTTCACTGAAACATAGGTCAGGAGTGTGGGATGGAATACTCCCCACTTGCCCTGGATGGGGGGGCGGGGGCAGCTCCAACAACACTCGAGAAGCTCGACACATTCCAGGGACAAAGCAGCCCCCCCCCTCGATTGTCCCCACACCCACAAACCCCCACTCCCTCCACACACCCCCCGACACTCAGTAACAGCAGTGGGTACCATCTACAAGACGCACTGCAGCAACTCCCCCAGGCTCCTCAGACAGCACCTTCCAAAACCCCACGGCCACTTCCATCGGGAAGGACAAGGGGCAGCAGGTACATGGGAACACCACCCCCCTGGCAAGTTCCCCTCCGAGCCCCTCACCGTCCCGACATGGCCGTTCCTTCAGTGTCACTGGGTCAGAATCCTGGGACTCCCTCCCTCAGGGCGCTGTGTGGGGGTCCCTACACCACACGCAGTTCAAGATGGCGGCTCGCCCCCACCTTCTCAAGGGGGCAATAAATCAGTCAACCATACAGTACAGTGGAGACCCTTCGGCCCAACAAGTCTTTAACACCAAATAAATGTCCTACTGACTACATTAGTTTCACTTTTCCCCACAGCCTTGAGCGATCAGAACGATCAAGTGCTCATCCAAGTAATTTTTTAAAAAAGATTGTGAGGTTTCCTGCCTCAACTCCCAAGGGCTCTTGCCCGAAACGTCAACTCTCCTGCTCCTCGGATATTGCCTGACCGGTCGTGCTTTTCCAGCGCCAACACTCTCGACTCTGATGTCCAGCGTCTGCAGCCCTCGCTCTCCACTCCCAGATAGTGGTATTCCAGACTCCCTGCCCCCTCTCGATGAAAACACTCTCCCTCAAATCCCCACTAAACCTCCTGCTGCCTTTCACTTCAATGTGATGCCTCCTTGTGACTGACCATTTGACTGACGGGAACAGTTCCTTCCTATCCACCCTGCCTCTGCCCCTCACAATCCTGCGCACCTCCATCAGGTCTTCCCGGCCTTCTGTGCTCTGACGAAAACAGCCTGAGCTTATCCAGCCTGCTTCATCCCAGCCAGTGACTCCCACAAGTGAGTAAAGGGAAACAAAAACACAAAGGGCCAAAACATCTGCTTCCCGAACTCTAGCTCTCTTTGTCGCAGTTTCCCGTCTCCCTCTCTCTCCTCCCTTGACATCAATTCCTTGTGGAATTTTGTATTTACTGTTCACCTGCGATGGGGGTGTGTGTGTGTGTGTGTGGGCGCCATTTGCCTCTCCCTGCATACCACCATCTGTCCGAGAGGCTCTGGGGCCTACAAAAACAGGCTTCTGGTTCGACACTGATGCACAGCATCCAACTTCCAAACGAAACAAAACCCTCGACACCACACTCTTCACTCGGCTGTTTGGTGAAAGTTGGATCGTCTGAGGGAAAATGAGGGAGAGACAGACAGACAGACGGAGAGAGTGAGAGACAGACAGGTGTGGGGGGGGGGGGGCGGAGAGAGAGAGAGAGACAGGGAGAGAGAGAGAGATGTGGGGGGGGGAGAGAGATGCAGGGGGGAGGGGGGAGAGACAGACAGACACACAGGTAGGGAGGGAGAGAGAGAGACTGCTGTGGGAGAGAGAAAGAGACAGGCAGGGAGAGAGAAAGGCAGACATGCAGGCAGGGAGGGAGAGGGAGAGAGACAGGAGAGAGAGAGGGAGAGAGACAGGAGAGAGAGAGAGAGAGAGAGGAGAGAGAGACAGGAGAGAGAGAGGGAGAGAGACAGGAGACACAGAGAGAGAGAGACAGGAGAGAGGGAGAGAGAGAGAGGAGAGAGAGAGAGACAGAGACAGGAGAGAGAGAGAGAGGGAGAGAGACAGGAGAGAGAGAGATAGCCATAGGGGAGGGGAGAGAGAGAGACAGGAAAGAGAGAGAGAGAGAGAGAGAGACAGCCATGGGGGAGGGGGGAGAGAGAGACAGCCATGGGGGAGGGGGGAGAGAGAGAGAGACAGCCATGGGGGAGGGGGGAGAGAGAGAGAGACAGCCATGGGGAAGGGGGGAGGAGGGGAAGAGAGAGAGAGGGACAGGGACAGGCAGGGAGAGATGTTGGGGGGGGGAGGAATCAGTCCCACTCTCTGTTTTTTTGGGGACAAATATTTGACTTTTGACACAACGCGGGAGGCCTCTGGAAAATGTGTAAAGATCATTTTAACCCCTGATGAGTATTCGGCTGGACAGGCCGTTTCCCCTTGTGGGAGAATCTCAGACTGGGGGGGGGGGCGGCGGGTAATTTCGAGAGTAAAGGGGGTTGTCCGTTTCAGAACAGACGACTTCCTTCCGTCCGAGGGGAATTAATCTGCGGAATTCTCGGACCGGGCCGGACTGCCACAGTGAGGTGGGAATCCGTGTCCCCGGAACGTTACCCTGGGGGGGCGTTACCCACGGCGTCACACCGTTCGGTGGAACGGAGAGGGGGTGCGTTTATTTCTGAAGAGACGGGATGTGGAACGGGCTGCCCGAGAGCGTGCGGAGAAACCAAACGGGGCACCATCACTCTGTCACTGAACGGCCCGTCTCGGAGCATTCAGCAGAACCCGGAGTGTGGAACGGCAGATACCTACAACGATGGACGCTAACAGTTCAGGGTAGGTCCAACCCCATTCCCAGTTGAGTTCTTGGCTAAAAATTATGACGGTGGCGTCGGATGGGCACGACAGTTCGGTTTTTTAAGACTGGCCCAAACGTGTTGGGCGTTGGGGACGGGCAACAAGTCGGGCAGCCTCCCGAGGGGCCAGAGAGTCGACATTTCGGATCGTCATCAGGAATGTGGGGAGGGAGGCCGAAGGGACTGAGAGATAAACGGGAGGGGAGGGGAGTGGGGGTAGCTGAAGGTTGGGGGCTGCTTGGTGACTGGTCAGTCGGGAGGGTGGAGGGAAGGAAGAGGGCGGTGCCAAGTTGGAGGGTTGGAAGGTGAGGACCAGGGGGGGTTCTGCCTGATACGTCAACTCTCCTGTTCCTCGGACGCTGGCTGACCAGCTGTGCTTTTCCAGCACCCACACTCTCTGACTCTGATCTCCACCATCCGCAGCCCTCACTTTCACTCTCCCCCCACCCCCGGAGGCCATTTTGTCAGTCAGCGAAGGAACTAGAGACTGACATACTCACCCACAGATCGGAGTCACCTCAAAAACAAAACAGTGCAGTTCCCGGAGACCCACTCTCCCCATGTCTCCCCTCCTTCCCCAATTTCCCTCCTCCCTTCTCCCCCTCTTTCCCTTTCCAACCTTCTCTCACCCCCTCTCTCTCCCCTCCCCCCCTCTCTCTCCCCTCCCCCCTCTCTCTCCCCTCCCCCCCTCTCTCTCCCCTCCCCCTCTCTCTCCCCTCCCCCCCCCTCCTGTCCCTTTTCTCCTCAATCTTCGCTCCCCTCCAACTCGCACCCCTCCTCTCTCTCCCCTCCCTCACACTCCTCCTCCTCCTCCTCTCCCCATCAGCCCCCTCCCCTCCTCTCTCCTCTTCCATCTCCCTCCCCTCCCTGCTCTCTCCTCTCCCCCCCCTCCCTGTTGCCCCCCTCACTCCCCTCCTCTCTCCCCTCACTCTCGCCCCCTCTCCTCTCCCTCTCTCGCCCACTCTTCCCCTCCCAAATTGACCCCCTCCCCCTCATACCCCAGTCCTCGCTCCACGCCTCGTCCCATCCCCTCTATCTTGCCCCCTCTCTCCCATCTACACCCTCCTCTCTGCTGCCTCTCTCCATACCTCTCCCCTCCCCTCCCTACCCCCACAACCCCTCCCCACACCCTCTCCCCCTCCCCATATACACCTCTCTCCTCCCCTTCCACCCCACACCCCTCCCCTCCCCCCTTCCTCCCTACACCTCTCCCCCTCTTTCCCCACCCACTCTCTTTCCTCCCCCTTCCCCACCCCCTCTCTGCTGTGTACACTCACCTCTCTCTCCGTCTCTCTCTCTCTCTCTCTCTCTCTCTCACTCACTCACTCACCTCGCTCCCTCCTGTAACCTGCTGTGATGATTGCTGTCTCTCTCTCTCTCTCAGACAGTGGCAGTGTCCCCCTCACTGGCCGTGGTTCCCACTCAGACACTGCCCCTGGCCTCCTTTCCATCTATTGTGAAAGTGAAACTTGAGTCAGGCAGGCGCAGCGCAGTTTCCTGATAGTGTACACAGTTCAGGGAAAGGGAGAGAGAGAGAGGGAGGGCGGCTGGCCCATGGCACTGAGGGTTTACTGAGCTACACTAGCACTGCCAGGGACCCACATCAGGGGTGGACCTTCAGGTCCCTGCTTTTTGGGAAATGGGAGCGATTCAGATTTAGCTCAGGTCTCCCGATGCAAGGCATTCACCGCTGCAGGGTATCAGGAGGGAATTTCTCCCCAGCCAGGCAGGTGCCTGACACCGACCCCCTGACCGGGGACAGAGCACACCGCTCAGGGGGGCACAGCTAGTGCAACTCTTTCCTAACGGGGCTTTCCGAAGGACAGTCCCGTTCCTGCCAGTAAATGTCTCATTGGAATGTGTACCAGAGATTCGCAGTGTGTCTGGTTGTGTGGAGAGGATGTGTCTCTATGTGTCAGTGTGTGGGCAGTGTGTATGTGTCTGTGTCAGTGTACGTGTGTGTCTCCCTATGTCTGTGTCGGTGTGTGTGTGTGTATGTCTCTCTCTCTCTCTGTGTCAGTGTGTGTGTGTGTGTCTCTCTCTCTCTCTGTCAGTGGGTGTGTGTGTGTCTCTCTCTCTGTGTCAGTGTGTGTGTGTCTCTCTGTGTGTCAGTGTGTGTGGGGGATGTGTGTGTGAGTGTCTGTCCGTGTCAGTGTGTAGGGTGTGTGTGTCTCTCTCTCTCTGTGTCAGTGTGTGTGTGTGTCTCTCTGTGTTAGTGTGTGTGGGGTGTGTGTGTATGTGAGTGTCTCTGTGTCAGTGTGTGTGGGTGTGTCTCTCTGTGTGAGTGTGTGTGCGTTTCTGTGTCTGTGTGTGTGGGTGTGTCTCTCTGTGTGAGTGTGTGTGCGTTTCTGTGTCAGTGTGTGTGGGGTGTGTGTGTGTCTCTCTCTCTGTATCAGTTATTGTGTGTCTCTCTCTGTGTGAGTGTGTGGGGTGTGTATATGTTAGTGTCTCTCTCTGTCAGTGTGTGTGTATGTGAGTGTCTCTCTGTGTCAGTGTGTGTGGGGGTGGGGGTGTATGTGAGTGTCTCTGTGTCGGTGTGTGTGAGGTGTGTTTTTGGGAGTGTCTCTCTGTGTCAGTGTGTGTGGGGAGGTGTGTATGTGAGTGTCTCTCTGTGTCAGTGTGTGTGTGTGTGTGTGTCTCCGTGTCAGTGTGTGTGTGGGGGGTGTGTATATGAGTGTCTCTCAGTATCAGTGTGTGGGGTGTGTGTGTATATATTAGTGTCTCTCTGTGTCGGTGTGTGGGGGATGGTGTGTGTGTGTCTCTGTGTCAATGTGTTTGGGGGGTATGTGTATGTGAGTGTCTTTCTGTATCAGTGTATGGGTGTGTGTGTGTGTTTGTGTGTGTGTGTATGTATGTGAGTATCTCTCTGTGTCAGTGTGTGTGTGTGTGTGTGTGTCTGGCTGTCTGTGTCAGGATGTGGGTGTTTGTGAGTGTCTCTCTGTGTCAGTGCATGTGTGGGGTGTGTAAGTGTAGGATGTGTATGTTGGTGGCTCTGTGTGTCAGTGCGTGTGTGGGATGTGTATGTGAGTGTCTCTCTGTGTCAATGCGTGTGTGAGGTGTGTAAGTGTGGGATGTGTATGTTGGTGGCTCTGTGTGTCAGTGTGTGTGTGGGGTGTGTAAGTGTGGGATGTGTATGTGAGTGTCTCTCTGTGTCAGTGCGTGTGTGGGGTGTGTATGTGAGTGACTCTGTGTGTCAGTGTGTGTGTGGGGTGTGTATGTGAGTGTCTCTCTGTGTCAGTGCGTGTGTGGGGTGTGTAAGTGTGGGATGTGTATGTTGGTGGCTCTGTGTGTCAGTGCGTGTGTGGGGTGTGTATGTGAGTGTCTCTCTGTGTCAGTGCATGTGTGGGGTGTGTATGTGTGGGATGTGTATGTGAGTGTCTCTGTGTGTCAGTGCGTGTGTGGGGTGTGTAAGTGTGGGATGTGTATGTTGGTGGCTCTGTGTGTCAGTGCGTGTGTGGGGTGTGTATGTGAGTGTCTCTCTGTGTCAGTGCATGTGTGGGGTGTGTAAGTGTGGGATGTGTATGTGAGTGTCTCTCTGTGTCAGTGCGTGTGTGGGGTGTGTAAGTGTGGGATGTGTATGTTGGTGGCTCTGTGTGTCAGTGCGTGTTTGGGGTGTGTATGTGAGTGTCTCTGTGTGTCAGTGCGTGTGTGGGGTGTGTAAGTGTGGGATGTGTATGTTGGTGGCTCTGTGTGTCAGTGCGTGTGTGGGGTGTGTAAGTGTGGGGTGTGTGTGTGAGTGGCTCTGTGTGTCAGTGCGTGTGTGGGGTGTGTATGTGAGTGGCTCTGTGTGTCAGTGCGTGTGTGGGGTGTGTATGTGAGTGTCTCTGTGTGTCAGTGCGTGTGTGGGGTGTGTAAGTGTGGGGTGTGTGTGTGAGTGGCTCTGTGTGTCAGTGCGTGTGTGGGGTGTGTAAGTGTGGGGTGTGTGTGTGTGTGAGTGGCTCTGTGTGTCAGTGCGTGTGTGGGGTGTGTATGTGAGTGGCTCTGTGTGTCAGTGCGTGTGTGGGGTGTGTATGTTGGTGGCTCTGTGTGTCAGTGCGTGTGTGGGGTGTGTAAGTGTGGGGTGTGTGTGTGTGAGTGGCTCTGTGTGTCAGTGCGTGTGTGGGGTGTGTATGTGAGTGGCTCTGTGTGTCAGTGCGTGTGTGGGGTGTGTATGTTGGTGGCTCTGTGTGTCAGTGCGTGTGTGGGGTGTGTATGTGAGTGGCTCTCTGTGTCAGTGTATGTGTGTGAAATGTGGGCCAGGCCACATTTCATATCCCACTCTAATGCCACACGGCCAGGGATTCTGGGTCGGAGTTGTGCTGCAGTAGCTCGCTCTCACCTCCAGATGTCAGTCACTCCCAGCCTCGAGTCACAGTCATAGTCCTTCCCCACTCAGTTAGCGAGCACCTGATCTGATCGCTCCATTTTCCCGAATAACCTTTAACCCCCAACTCCTGGCTAAACAATCCCGCAAACATCTGTCTGAAAACCTCACAGACTCTGCTCCCTCCACCTCCTTGCGGACACATTCACCAAGATCGATTTCCCACCTCTCTGTCCAATATGGAACTCCCTTCATGAGGAAATGGTGACCCCTCGTTCTAAATGTTCCCACAAGTGGGAATATCTTCTCCAAATTCCCAAATTGTACTGTCCTAGGCACCGCACGATGAAATCTGATTAACCCATTGTCTCCTCTACACTGTCCCCCATCAAACACTCCCAGGACAGGGACAGCACGGGGTTAGATACAGAGTAAAGCTCCCTCTACACTGTCCCCCATCAAACACTCCCAGGACAGGGACAGCACGGAGTTAGATACAGAGTAAAGATCTCTCTACACTGTCCCCCCATCAAACACTCCCCAGGACAGGGACAGCACGGGGTTAGATACAGAGTAAAGCTCTCTCTACACTGTCCCCCATCAAACACTCCCAGGACAGGGACTGCATGGGGTTAGATACAGAGTAAAGCTCTCTCTACACTGTCCCCCATCAAACACTCCCAGGACAGGGACTGCATGGGGTTAGATACAGAGTAAAGCTCTCTCTACACTGTCCCCCATCAAATACTCCCAGGACAGCAACAGCACGAGGTTAGATACAGAGTAAAGCTCTCTCTACACTGTCCCCCATCAAACACTCCCAGGACAGGGACAGCATGGGGTTAGATACAGAGTAAAGCTCCATTTTCCATCAATCACTTTATTCTAACCCTTTGCTGTCCCTGTCCAGGGAGTGTTTGATGGGGGACAGTGTAGCTAGAGCACAGAAACTGACCCTTCGGTCCAACCCGTCCATGCTGACCAGATATCCCAACCCAATCTAGTCCCACCTGCCAGCACCCGGCCCATATCCCTCCAAACCCTTCCTATTCATATACCCATCCAAATGCCTCTTAAATGTTGTCATTGTACCAGCCTCCACCACATCCTCTGGCAGCTCATTCCACACACGTACCACCCTCTGTGTGAAAAAGTTGCCCCTCAGATCTCTTTTATACCTTTCCCCTTTCACCCTAAACCTATACCCTCTAGTTCTGGACTCCCCCACCCCAGGGAAAAGATCTTGTCTATTTATCCTATCCATGCCCCCTCATGATTTTATAAACCTCTATAAGGTCACCCCCTCAGCCTCCGACGCTCCAGGGAAACCAGCCCCAGCCTGTTCAGCCTCTCCCTGTCGCTCAAACCCTCCAACCCTGGCAACATCCTTGTCAATCTTTTCTGAACCCTTTCAAATTTCACAACATTTTTCCGATAGGAAGGAGACCAGAATTGCACGCAATATTCCAACTGTGGCCTAACCAATGTCCTGTACAACCGCAACTTGACCTCCCAACTCCTTAGATTAGATTACTTACAGTGTGGAAACAGGCCCTTCGGCCTTACAAATCCACACCAACCCTCCAAAGAGCAACCCACCCAGACCGATTCCCCTACATTTACCCCTTCACCTAACACAATGGGTAATTTAGCATGGCCAACCCACCCTAACTGACACATCCCTGGGCACTCTGCGTAATATAGCACGGCCAATCCACCCTAACCTCCACCTCCCTGAGCACTATGGGTAATTTAGCACAGCCAATCCACCCTAACCTGCACATCCCTGAGCACTATGGGTAATTTAGCATGGCCAATCCACCCTAACCTGCACATCTTTGGACTGTGGGAGGAAACCGGAGCACCCGGAGGAAACCCACGCAGACAGGGGGAGAACGTGCAAATTCCACACAGCCCGTCGCCCGAGGTGGGAATTGAACCCGGGTCTCTGGCGCTGTGAGGCAGCAGTGCTAACCACTGAGCCACCATAATATTCATGTTCTGGTTTTAGACCGTGCCTTTCCTTTAAATTCAGTTTAGAAACCACCACACTGCGATGGCCGGGAATCGAACCTGGGTCAACTGCTTGGAAGGCAGCTATGCTCTCCACTATATCACCTTCACCCTTCACTGTAGTCGGCAAGACTTGCGTCTGCACAGGGAAACCCCAGTAGACTTCTAGCCCATCCCCTTAACCACTTGGCCACTCCTGTACTCAATACTCTGACCAATAAAGGAAAGCATACCAAAAATCTTCTTCACTATCCTATCTACCTGTGACACCACTTTCAAGGAGCTATGAACCTGCACTCCAAGGTCTCTTTGTTCAGCAACACTCCCCAGGACCTTACCATTAAGTGTATAAGTCCTGCTAAGGTTTGCTTTCCCAAACTGCAGCACCTCGCATTTATCTGAATTAAACTCCATCTGCCACTCCTCAGCCCATTGGCCCATCTGGTCCAGATCCTGTTGTAATCTGAGGTAACCCTCTTCGCTGTCCACTACACCTCCAATTCTGCAAACTCACTAACTATACCTCTTATATTCACTTCTTCAAAAAAAATCTCAGTCAAGTTTGTGAGACATGATTTCCCAAGCATAAAGCCACGTTGACCAACCCTAATCTGTCCCTACCTATCCAAATTCCTGTACATCCTGTCCCTCAGGATTCCCTCCAACAACTTGCCCACCACCGATGTCAGGCTCACTCGTCTATAGTTCCCTGGCTTGTCCTAACCACCCTTCCCAACCTCCAGTCTTCTGGCACCTCGCCTATGACTATCAATGATACAAGTATCTTGCAAGGTGCCCAGCAATCACTTCCCGAGCTTCCCACCGAG
>NC_083448.1:4698563-4878563 GCF_020745735.1 Hemiscyllium ocellatum | reverse complement strand
AATTTCCTGTAGTGTTAGGTGAAGAGGTAAATGTAGGGGAATGGGTCTGGGTGGGTTGCTCTTTGGAGGATCAGTGTGGACTTGTTGGGCCGAAGGGCCTGTTTCCACACTGTAGGGAATCTAATCTTATCAAACCTTTCCTGCTTAAATACCTATCCAAATGTCTTCTAAACGTTGTAACTCTACCCGCATCCACCACTTCCTCATTCCACACTTGAACCACCCTCTGGGTAAAAATAAAATTGTCCCTCATGCCCTCCTTAACTCCTCCACCTTAAAAATGTGCTCCCTTTCTCACACCTGCCACGATTTCAAAAATCTCGATAGGTTACCCCTCAAACTTTGAACTCCAGTGAGAAAAACTCAAGCCTTCCATTCCCGTCAACATCCTGGTAAATCATTTCTGAGTCCCCCCCTTCCAGTTTAATAATATCCTTCCTATAACAGGGAGACCAGAACTGGACACAGTGCACCAGACGAGGCCTCACCTATGGCCTGTACAACCCCAACATGACGTGCCGACTCCAATACTCAGGGGTCTGAGCAATGAAGGCAGGTGTGCCAAACGCCTTCTTAACCCCCTGTCGAGATGCGACGCGAGTGTCTAAGAATCATGTATCTGAACCCCCAGCTCCCTCTGCTCGACAACACGACCCATTCCTGATGAAGGGCTTATGCCCGAAACGTCGACTCTCCTGCTCCTCGGATGCTGCTGTGCTTTCCCAGCGCCACACTCTCGAGTCTGATCTCCAACACTACCCAGGACCCTGCCGTTAATTGCACAAGTCCTACCCTGGTTTATTGGACCAGAATACATTGCACTTATCCAGACTGAACTCCATCAGCTATGTTTCAGTCTATTGACCCATTTGATCAAGTTCCCATTGTATTCTGGGAAAATCTTCTTCACTATCGACGATGTCACCAATTTTTATGTCGCCTACAAACTTACTAACCGTGTCTTCTATAGAATCCCCCGACAGTATGGAAACAGGCCCTTCGGCCCAACAAGTCCACACCGACCCTCCGAAGAGTAATCCACCTGGACCCATTCCCCCACCCTATTACTCTACATTTACCCTTGACTAATCCGCACCCCCCCCACAACAACCTGCACATCCCTGAGCACTATGGGTAATTTAGCAAGGCCAATCCACCCCAACCTACACATCCCTGAATACTGTGGGTAATTTAGCATGGCCAATCCACCCTAACCTACACATCCCTGAGCACTATGGGTAATTTAGCATGGCCAATCCACCCTAACCTACACATCCCTGAGCACTATGGGTAATTTAGCATGGCCAATCCACCCTAATCTGCACATCCCTGAGCACTATGGGTAATTTAGCATGGCCAATCCACCCTAACCTACACATCCCTGGGCACTATGGGACAATTTAGCATGGCCAATCCACCATAATCTACACATTCCTGAAAACTATGGGTAATTTAACACGGCCAATCCACTCTGACTCGCAAATCCCTGAATACTATGGGTAATTTAGCATGGCCAATCCACCCTAACCGCACAACCCTGAACGCTATGCGTAATTTAGCACGGCCAATCCACCCTAACCTGCACATCTCTGAACACTATGGGCAATTTAGCACAGCCAATGCACTCTAACCTGCGCATCTTTAGACTGTGGGAGGAATCCAGAGCGCCCGAAGGGTGCTCACGCAGACACAGGTGGGGGGGGAGAATGTGCAAACTCCCCACAGACAGTCACCCGAGGGTGGGATCGAACCCCAGGTCCCTGGTGCCGTGAGGCAGGGGTGCTAACCGCTGAGCCACCATGCTGCCGCGTACATTCTCATCCAAGTCATTTGTATAAATGACAAACAGACTTAAAAAAAAGAGAGAGAGAGAAAGATTGGATCTTTGCTGCCATGTTCTTACCTGCTCATTGAATAGAACATGGACCACAACTGTGTGCAGTTCTTGGCCTGCATTATCGGAAGGATGGGACAGAGTGGGATTTCACCAGGATGTGGCCTGGGATGGAACGTTTCCGCACTGAAGGGAGGCTGGATGGTACTGGGTTCTTTGGAGGTGAAGGGTGAGCACCATTGAGAATCTACCAGGATTCGAGAGGTAGAAGCTGAGAGGAGACAGCGAGAAGGCCTCTTAGTAGTTGAACCCCCATCTCGTTGAAGAAGGATTGACTTATGCACTCGCCGTGCCAAGCCGATGGGCCCAGGAGGTGGGGCTCAGCATCAGATGGTTGCCTGGCGACCAGCACAGACAGGATGGGCCGAAGGGCCTTTTCTCTGAGACGTTATGAACTCCCAAGACTCAGCCTTGTTACGCTGCAGGAGGAGACGATTCAGCCTTTCACCTGTCCTATCCCCTATTGTCCAATCTCTTGCCACCTCCCTTCCTGCCATTCCCATGAAATCCATCCTCTGGAAGCCCTCAATTTGCCTGAACGTTGGGGAGGTGGTGGTGGGGGCAGGGAGGAGAAGCGATTTTAAAAAGACTGAGATAAGGGGAGACGGTTTTCTCTCGGAAAGTCACCGGCTTCGGGGAGAAAGGATAGATGGTGAAATATAACACGGGGGAAGCAATGGCCTAGTGGCACTATGGCTGCCTCCGGTTAATCCAGAATCCCGGGGACCCGGGTTCAAATCCCACCACAGCCGACGGCAGACTTCGAATCCAGTGAAAATCTGGAATGAAAACTCTCATGATGGCCCCGTGTCGATTGTCAGAAAAACACCCCACCTGATTCACTCATGGCCTTCAGGGAAGGAAATGGCCGCCCTGACCTGGTCTGGGCCTACACGTGACCCCTGACCCACAGCGACGCCTGGTTGACTGCCCTCTGGCCAATAAATATTAGTCCAGCCCAGCGATAGCTCTCATTCTGTGAGTGAATCGACAGAAGAAAGAAAGGAAGTGAGTCAAATTGGAACCTTTTGAAGAATGAACATAGGACAGTACGGCACAGTCCAGGCCCTTCGACCCTCAATGTTGTGGCAGCTTTTTATCCTCCTCTAAGATTAGACTAGCCTACACACCCATCATTGTACTGCCATCCTCGGGCCTACCCAGTGGTTGCTTTAATGTCTCTGACACTACTCCCCCCGCTGGCAGTGCATTCCCATCACTCTCTGTGTAAAGAACCGACCTCTGACATCTCCCCGAAACCTTCCTCCAATCACCTTCGAACTCTGCCCCCACCGTGATCGCCATTGGAGAAAAGTCTCTGGCTATCCACTCTGTCTGTGCCTCTCACCATCTTGTCCACCTCTCATCCCTCCTCACTCCCGATGAGAAAAGCCCTAACTCCCTCAACCTTCCTTCCTAAGACCTGCCCTCCAGTCCCGGCAGCATCCTGGGAAATCTCCCCCCTCCCTCCACACCCTCTCTAAAGCTTCCACATCCTCCCTGGAATGAGGTGACCAGAACTGAACCCAAGATCCCAAGTGTGGTCTAACCATAGAGCTGCAGCATAACCTCGCGGCTCTTAAACTCAATCCCCCTGCTCATGAAAGGTCAACACACCTAGGTCTTTTTAAGAACCCTATTAATTTGGGTAGCTCGATGGAGGTGGATCCTTGCACGTGGCGCGAGGGGGAAGGGGAGGTTAGTGAACCGAGTGGGCCAGGAATCCTCACCAGGAGACGCGAGGGCCAAATGGACTCTGTTCGCCCCCCTGTGAGCAGAGGGGAGCTGAAAATCTCCCCCCTCTCCCTACCCCTCAGTGCAGGGAAGGAGAGGGGTTGGACATGGAAATATAACTCAGAGGTGGTCTTTCCACGTTGCGCTGGGTCCAGTCAGACGCGGGTGAAATGTTAATTCAGCCCGTGCTGCATTGCCGAGAGAGAGAGAGAGGTGCAGTCATTCATTCCCCTCCACATTGTTCAGCTCCTGACTGAACACAAAAGGGCTTAATGACTGCAGCAGTCCTGTGAGCTGCTGGTGGCTGCGTTGGCTCGGCGCGGAGACCCTGCCCCTCACCGTCGCCACGGCAACGCGGCCGAGGGGTGCGGTCATCCGTCCCTGTGGCAGGCGTGCAACAGGCTCGAGCGGCCGGAGCTGTGTCAGGGGGACAGTTGCTGGCGGCGGCAGGGGGGGGTGGTATCTGGAAGGCGGTGTTAGAGGGTGAGGTGTCGGCCGGTGCAGAGACGGGAGGGAACAGGGAGCGCACGCTGTCTCTCGGGATGTGTTACCGCCGGGTGGTGTGTGCCATGCATGCTGTATCCTTCCTGTGAGTGTGTGTGTGTGTGTGTGTCTGCGTGTGTGTGTTCGTGTGTCTGCGTGTGTGTTTGTGTGTGTCTGAGTGCGTGTGTGTGTTTGTGTGTGTCTGAGTGCGTGTGTGTGTGTGATGTTTGTGTGTGTCTGAGTGTGTTCATGTGTCTGCGTGTGTGTATGTGTCTGCATGTGTGTATGTGTCTGTGTGTATGTGTGAGTGTTAATGTGTGTGTGTCTGCATGAATGTGTGTGTGTATGTCTGTGTGTGTGTGTCTGCATGTGTGTGTGTGATGTGTCTGTGTGTCTGAGTGTGTGTCTGCTTGAGTGTGTGTGTGTGTCTTAAGTGTGTGTGTGATGTATGTCTGTGTGATATGTGTGTGTGTGTCTGTGTGATGTGTGTGTGTCTGTGTGAGTGTGTGTATCTGAGTGTGTATGTGTCTGTGTGTGTGAGTGTTAATGTGTCTGTGTGAGTGTGTGCGTGTGTGTATGTGTCTGTGTGTGTGAGTGTTAATGTCTCTGTGTCTGCGTGAGTGTGTGAGAACATGTCTCTGTGTGTGTCTGTGCGTATGTATGTCTGTGTGAATGTGTGTATGCACACCTGTGTGTGCACATGCGTGCCTGTGTGTGTGTGTGTGTGTGTGTCTCTGCATGTCTGTTTGTATTCATGTATTTGCACAGGAATGCAGAGTCCTGGGCTAATGGTAAGATTCTTGGTGGTGTGGATGAGCAGAGAGATCTCGGTGTCCAGGTACCCAGATCCCTGAAAGTTGCCACCCAGGGTTGTTAAGAAGGCGTTATACGGTGTGTTAGCTTTTATCGGGAGAGGGACTGAGTTTCAGAGTTATGAGGTCTTGCTGCAGCTGTACAAAACTCTGGTGCAGCCGCACTTGGAGTATTACGTACAGTTTCTGGTCACTGCATTATAGGAAGGATGTGGAAGCTTTGGGAAGGGTGCAGAGGAGATTTACCGGGATGTTGCCTGGGATGGGAGGGAAGGTCTTATAAGGAAAGGCTGAGGGACTTGAGGCTGTTTTCGTTAGAGAGAAGGAGGTTGAGAGGTGACTTAACAGAGACATACGAGGGTTCGATAGGGTGGACAGTGAGGGCCTTTTCCCTCAGATGGTGATAGCTAGCACAAGGGGACACAGCTTTAAATTGAGGGGGTGATAGATACAGGACAGATGTCAGAGGTAGTGTCTTCACTCAGAGAGTAGTAGGGGGCGTGGGACACCCTGCCTGCAACAGGAGTAGACTCACCAACTTTAAGGACATTGAAATGGTCATTGGATAGGCGTATGGAGGAGAATGGAACGGTGTGGGTTAGATGGGCTTCAGATTGGTTCCACAGGTCAGTGGAACATCGAGGGGCCGAAGGGTCTGTACTGTACCGGAATGTTCTATGCATGTGTCTGTGCGTATGTTAATATGTTTGTGTGTGTTTGCATGTATTCATGAGTGTGTGTGTGTGTGTGTGCTTGTGTGTGTATTTGTCTGTGCAGATACCCATGCGTGTATTTGTATATTTGTATGTGTTCCTCTGTGTGTGTGTGTGTGTGTGTGTATTCACAAATAGATAGGATCGTGAAGGCGGTGTTTGGTATGCTTTCCTTTATTGGTCAGAGTATTGAGTACAGGAGTTGGGAGGTCATGTTGCGGCTGTACAGGACATTAGTTAGGCCGCTGTTGGAATATTGCATGCAATTCTGGTCTCCTTCCTATCGGAAAGATGTTGTGAAACTTGAAAGGGTTCAGAAAAGATTTACAAGGATGTTGCCAGGGTTGGAGGGTTTGAGCTATAGAGAAAAGCTGAACAGGCTGGGGCTGTTTTCCCTGGAGCGTCGGAGGCTGAGGGGTGACCTTATAGAGGTTTATGAAATCATGAGGGGGCATGGATAGGGTAACTAGACAAGGTCTTTTCCCCTGGAATGGGGGAGTCCAGAACTAGAGGGGCATAGGTTTAGGGTGAGAGGGGAAAGACATAAAAGAGATCTAAGGGGCAACTTTTTCACACAGAGGGTGGTACGTGTATGGAATGAGCTGCCAGAGGAAGTGGTGGAGGCTGGTACAATTGCAACATTTAAGAGGCATTTGGATGGGTATATGAATAGGAAGGGTTTGGAGGGATATGGGCCGGGTGCTGGCAGGTGGGACTAGGTTGGGTTGGGATATCTGGGTCGGCATGGACGGGTTGGATCGAAGGGTCCTTTTCCGTGCTGTACATCTCTATGACAACAGTTAATGGGTGAATGGATTAGAAAGGGTTTGGAGGGATATGGACCAAATGCTGGGACGAGATTAGGTTAGGATACCTGGGTGGGCATGGACAATAGAGTCATAGATAGTCATAGAGATGTACAGCATGGAAACAGACCCTTCGGTCCAACCTGGGTCTGTTTCCAATTTGCACAGCTCAATGGCGGCACGGTGGCACAGTGGTTAGCACTGCTGCCTCACAGCGCCAGAGACCCGGGTTCAATTCCCAACTCAGGCGACTGACTGTGTGGAGTTTGCACGTTCTCCCGTGTCTGCGTGGGTTTCCTCCGGGTGCTCCGGTTTCCTCCCACAGTCCAAAGATGTGCGGGTCAGGTGAATTGGCCATGCTAAATTGCCCGTAGTGTTAGGTAAGGGGTAAATGTAGGGGTATGGGTGGGTTTCGCTTCGGCGGGTCGGTGTGGACTTGTTGGGCCGAAGGGCCTGTTTCCACACTGTAAGTCTAATCTAAAATGACGTGTGTGTGTGTGTGTGTGTGTGTGTGTGTGTGTGTGTGTGTGTGTGTGTTTTTTTTGCTAGCTCTGGGCTGGAGTTACACTCAGGCCTTTCCCCTCCCCCAACCCCAAGAGGAAGGGGAGACCTCGAATTCGATAGGGAACAAGCCGGGGTAAAAGGCATTCCCGACGACTGGGGAGGTGAGGAGGAGTCCAGAACTGGAGGGAGGGGAGGGGAAGAGGGTCACAGTCTCAGGATAGGACTCAGATGAGGAGAAATGTCTTCTCCCAGAGAGTTGTGGGGTGGGGGGGGCCTGTGGAATTCTCCCCTCCCCCCCGCAAAAAGCAGTTGAGGGAAAACATTGATAGTTTACAGTTGTATAAGACTTTGGTTCGGCCGGGTTTGGAATACCGCGTATGGTTCTGCTGGCCAGATTACCAAAAGGACGTGGACGCTTAGGAGAGGGTGCAGGGGAGATTCACCAGGCTGTTGCCTGGTGTGGAGGGAGCTAGCTACGAGGAGAGGTTGAGGAGATTAGGATTGTTTTCATTAGAAAGGTGGAGGTTGGGGGGGGGGAACCTGTCTGAGGTTGACAATGAGTGGTGCAGCAGACATGGGGGGATAGCAATAAGCTTTTTTTCCCCTCAGAGTGGGGGGACTCAATTACTAGGGGTCACAGGTTCAAGGCGAGAGGGGGAAAAGCTTAAGGAAGATATTGGGTGGAAAGTTCTTCACGCAGAGGGTGGTGGGTCCCTGGAACGCGCTGCCATTGGAGGGTGGTTTAGATTTAGATTACTTACAGTGTGGAAACAGGCCCTTCGGCCCAACAAGTCCACACCGACCCGCTGAAGCGCAACCCATCCATACCCCTACATATACCCCTTACCTAACACTACGGGCAATTTAGCATGGCCAATTCACCTGACCCGCACATCTTTGGACTGTGGGAGGAAACCGGAGCACCCGGAGGAAACCCACACAGACACGGGGAGAACGTGCAAACTCCACACAGTCAGTCGCCTGAGGCGGGATCCGAACCCAGGTCCCTGGCACTGTGAGGCAGCAGTGCTAACCACTGTGCCACCGTGCCGCTCAAGAGGTGGTAGAGGTGGGCACGATAGCGTCATTGATGATGTATCCAGAGTGGGCAGAGAGCAGAGGGATACACCCCCTCAGAAAGAGAGGCGACAGGTTAAGATGGAGGAGCTGGATCGGCGCAGGAGGGCCGAAGGGCCTGTCCCTGTTCTGGAAGGTTCTTTTGTCTTTCCAAGAAAGGGTTTGAGGCAGGTTGTTCCGTGACATTCTGCGGCCGTTGTGTCCTTGCCCAACCCCACAAAAACTCCGCGATGTAAAACGCACTGAGAGTTTTGGCGATGGAATCGCATTGCGTTTTCGAAAGAGTGCTCACCCGGTTCACGTTGGCGAAAGACGCGCTCTGGCGGAATCTCCTGTAGAGTCCTTGGGGCTAAGGTGGGTGAAGGTGGGAACAGGGCGCTGGGCTGGATGATCAGCCCATCACCGTATTGGATGGTGGAGCAGGGGCTGGATTGGCGACTCCTGTCCTGATTTTCCATGTTGCTATAACCCTATCTTCAAAGAGGTAGGACAAAGGGACAGAGAGGTTCATAAAATCATGAGGGACATGGATAGGGCAAACAGACCAGGTCTTTTCCCCCTGGGGTGGGGGAGTCCAGAACTGGAGGGGCATAGGTTTAGGGTGAGAGGGGGGAAAAGATATAAAAGAGACCTAAGGGGCAACTTTTTCACCCAGAGGGTGGTACGTGTATGGAATGAGCTGCCAGAGGAAGTGGTGGAGGCTGGTACAATTGCAACATTTAAAAGGATGGGTATGTGAATAGGAAGGGTTTGGAGGGATATGGCAAACAGAACTAGATTTGCTTAGGACAGCTGGGTCAGCATGGACGGGTTGGACCGAAGGGTCTGTTTCCGTGCTGTACGTCTCTGTGGCTCAATGCTGTTGATTATGAGTTCTGTCAAAGTGTGAAACCAGCCTCCGTTCCTCCCACCAGGGTCTGAGATGACTGAGGTAAGGCCGTGCGGCCCTTGAAGAAATGTTCTCTCTGTCTGTTCCCCTCAGACCGTTAGGGTTCATGGGAGACCGTCCCGGTGGGGAGTCCAGGCAGGGAGCGGCTGGGGGAGGCGAATGAATCCAACCGTTCGGGATGACACAAGACCGGACATCGGCGACAGCTTTTCGCGATGAACACGTTTGCCTCTGCCGACGGGCGCACCCAACAGACGACCGGTCGCTCGCGATGCGTTAGGCAGGTAAGGCGATCTCACCGCGGTCACGCACCGCAGGTCGTCAAAGTCTTCCGGGTGGGGGCGGGGGATTGGGGAGGGGGGAGCGGTTTCCTAACCCTGTCCGGCCTACACGTGACTCCAGCCTGGGTGACTCTTAATCGACTCTCCAAAATGGCTGAGGCGTGGAGTCGCACACATGGAAACAGACCCTTCGGTCCAACCCGTCCATGCTGTCCCCAGATATCCCAATCCAATCTAGTCCCACCTGCCAGCACCCGGCCCATATCCCTCCAAACCCTTCCTATTCATATCCCCATCCAAATGCCTCTTAAATGTTGTCATTGTACCAGCCTCCACCACTTCCTCTGGAAGCTCATTCTATACACGTACCACCCTCTGTGTGAAAAAGTTACCCCTTAGGTCTCTTTTATATCTTTCCCCTCTCACCCTAAACCTATGCCCCTCTAGTTCTGGGCTCCCCCACCCCAGGGGGAAAAGACCTTGTCTATTTACCCTATCCATGCCCCCTCATGATTTTATAAACCTCTATAAGGTCACCCCTCAGCCTCTGACGCTCCAGAGAAAACAGCCCCAGCCTGTTCAGCCTCTCCCTGTCGCCCAAACTCCAAGAATGTCCGTGTAAAACCTTTTCCGAACCCTTTCAGGTTTCACATCCTTCCGATAGGAAGCAGATCAGAATCGCAACGCAGTATCCCAATCCCTCCTTAAATGTACTCAATGTCCCGGCATCCACTGCACTCTGGAGTGTGGATTCCACGGATACATCCCTGAGCACTATGGGTAATTTAGCACGGCCAATCCACCCTAACCTGCACATCCCTGAACACTATGGGACAATTTAGCATGGCCAATCCACCCTAACCTGCACATCCCCGAGCACTATGGGGTAATTTAGCACGGCCAATCCACCCTAACCTGCACATCCCTGAGCACTATGGGTAATTTAGCATGGCCAATCCACCCTAACCTGCACATCCCTGAGCACTATGAGTAATTTAGCACGGCCAGTCCACCCTAACCTGCACATCCCTGAGCACTATGGGTAATTTAGCACGGCCAGTCCACCCTAACCTGCACATCCCTGAACACTATGGGTAATTTAGCACGGCCAATCCACCCTAACCTGCACATCCCTGAGCACTATGGGTAATTTTGCATGGCCAATCCACTCTAACCTGCACATCCCTGAGCACTATGGGTAATTTAGCACGGCCAATCCACCCTAACCTGCACATCCCTGAGCACTATGGGTAATTTAGCATGGCCAATCCACCTAAACCTGCACATCCCTGAGCACTATGGGTAATTTAGCATGGCCAATCCACCTTAACCTGCACATTCCTGAGCACTATGGGTAATGAAGCATGGCCAATCCACCCTAACCTGCACATCCCTGAGCACTACGGGGAATTTAGCATGGCCAATCCACCAATTGTGCTGTGGTGTCCAGGGAATGTGCAGATTAGGTGGGTTAGCCATGGGAACTTCAGGGTTAGGGCCTGGGGGGGGGGCACGGTTTCATCTGAGTGAGATGCTCTTCAGATGGTCAGTGCATCTTGAAAGGTTGTGGAAAGGTGTGTTCTGTGGCGATGGTTTTACCGATGTCAGCTGATGTACAGAATGCACTGTTCTCACCAGTTTGGCACAAACGTACTCGCACGTGCAGACACACTCACATTCTCACACACCCGCAAGCAGTCTCACACGCACACTCAGATACACACACACTCACAAGAAAAACACACACATACGCACATGCACACATACTTTCTGACACACTCACAAGCACACGTGCACACACACATGTACACGCACACTCTCACAAACACACAGGCCTCACAAGCAAACACACTTACTCTCACACATTCATTGTCACACTCACAAGCATGCACACTGTCACGTGTTCACAAGCCCACTCTCACGCACACACACTCTCACACACACACTCATACATATACACTCACACTAAAACACACACACACACACACACACACACACTCAAACACACAGTCTCTCATACACACACACTCTCACTCTCTCTCTCACACACACACACTTTCTCTGTCTCACATATACATTCACACACACACAAACACACATTCTCTCTCTCGCTCTCTCTCTCACACACACACATCCAGTGAATGTTCCCTCTGGTCACACTGTGGTCGTCTCTTCTCGTTCTCCTGTAGCACCTGCAGATTCCGGAGAGCTTCCAGGCAGCGGTTCAAGATCTACTTCACTGGGTGTTCCAGAGAGCCTTTGAGCAGAGACTTGTGGGATGTTTGACGGTACGTTCCCATTGCGACGACCCGGTTCAGCAGGTCGAAGGAATGCAAATGATTTCCAGGCCACCTGCTTGACATCAGGCTCCGCCTCCTCTGTCCTTAGAAACATTCCCGGCCAATAGGAGCAGATACACGGCCTTCGAAACTATCCCACCAATCAACAGGATCATGGCTTTTACCTGCACCCCGTTCCCATAACCCTGTACAGGTGCCATGGTGACTCAGTGGTTAGCACCGCTGCCTCACAGCACCAGGGACCCCGGTTCAATTCCAGTCGGTGTGGAGTTTGCACATTCTCCCCTGTCTGCGTGGGTTTCCTCCGGGTGCTCCGGTTTCCTCCCACAGTCCAAAGATGTGCAGGTCAGGGTGGATTGGTCGTGCTAAATTACCCATAGTGCTCAGGGATGTGCAGGTTAGGGTGGATTGGCCATGCTAAATTACCCATAGTGCTCAGGGATGTGCAGGTTAGGGTGGATTGGCCATGCTAAATTGTCCATAGTGTTCAGGGATGTGCAGGTTAAGGTGGATTGGCCGTGCTAAATTAACCCATAGTGCTCAGGGATGTGCAGGTTAGGGTGGATTGGCCATGCTAAATTACCCATAGTGTTCAGGGATGTGCAGGTTAGGGTGGATTGGCCATGCTAAATTACCCATAGTGTTCAGCGATGTGCAGGTTAGGGTGGATTGGCCATGCTAAATTGCCCATAGTGCTCAGGGATGTGCAGGTTAGGGTGGATTGGCCGTGCTAAATTACTCATAGTGTTCAGGGGTGTGCAGGTTAGGGTGGATTGGCCATGCTAAATTACCCATAGTGCTCAGGGATGTGCAGGTTAGGGTGGATTGGCCATGCTAAATTACTCATAGTGTTCAGGGATATGCAGGTTAGGGTGGATTGGCCATGCTAAATTGCCCATAGTGCTCAGGGGTGAATATAAGATAATATGGTAGGGGGAATGGAGCTGGGTGGGACACTCTTCGGAGGGTCGGTGTGGACTTGGTGGGCCGAAAGGCCTGTTTCCACGCTGTAGGGATTCGATGCTACGTCACTGGTAATATGAAATCTGCTGAAATATACTCAGGGATAGAGCCTTTGCAGTGTCCCTGGGCTGGATTAGGAGAGGATGGACTGATCAAGGGTTTTACATCCGCATTCTCTGTAACAGGTACAAGTCGCATCTGTCAGACGCGATAAACCAGTCAATGGAAGAGAGGGCAAATTATAATCACCAGGGAGGTGATTCAGTACGAGTCGTCGGACTCATGGGTCGACATGTCTCCTGATGGATTTCTTGAAAGCAGTGAAATAGTTAATATGTTGGTTTAAGATCTGTCAAACCCTTTTGGTTCAGAGATGCTCACATTAGATTGGAAGATGGCCAATGTAACTCCTTTTTAAACTTTATTCGCTTGCGGGGTGTGGGGGTCACTGGCTGGACCAGATCTTGACCGATTTTACCCACCCAGTTGCCCCCTTGAGAAGGTGGGTGGTTGGGGTGAGCCGCCATCTTGAAACGCGTGTGGTGTAGGGACTCCCCACACAGCGCTCTCATGAAGGGAGAGCCAGGATTCTGACCCAGTGACACTGAAGGAACGGCCTATATATTTTCGAGTCACGGATGGTGAGGGGAACTTGCGGGGGGGGTGGTGTTCCCATGTACCTGCTGCCCCTTGTCCTTCCCGATGGAATGGGCCGTGGGGTTTGGAAGGTGCTGTCTGAGGAGCCTGGGAGAGTTGCTGCAGTGCGTCTTGTTGAGCGTCGGGGGGTGGTGCTGGAGGGAGTGGGGGGGTTTGTGGGTGTGGGGACAATCGAGCGGGGGGCTGCTCTGTCCCTGGATGATTCTCGAGTGTTGTTGGATCTGTCCCCCCCCATCCAGGGCAAGTGGGGAGTATTCCCTCACACACCCTCCTGACTTGGGCCTTGTCGATGGTGGGGACAGGCTTTGGGGGAAGCCAGGAGGGGAGTTACTCGCTGCATGCCCAAATTATATTCTCTCCCATCTTCTTTTGTTGGGCAAAAATACAAAAAAGTTAAACACACAGGCCAACAGATTCAAGAGCAGCTTCTTCCTCATTTATATCAGATTTCTGAATGGACATTAAGTTTTCAACTTTATATTGAATGTTGATCTTGCTCTTTCTCTGCAGCAGCAACATTATATTCCTCACTCTGATCTATTACTTTAATGTACTTTGTATGATATAATCTGCACGCAAAAACAAAACTCTTCACTGTGCCTAGGTACATCGAGCCATAGAGATGTACAGCACGGAAACAGACCCTTCGGTCCAACTCATTCGTGCCAACCAGATATCCCAACCCACTCTAGTCCCATTTGCCAGCCCATATCCCTCCAAACCCTTCCTATTCATATACCCATCCAGATTCCTTTTAAATGTAGCAATTTTACCAGCCTCCACCACTTCCTCTGGCAGCTCATTCCATACACGTACCACCCTCTGCATGAAAAATGTCCCCCTTTTATATCTTTCCCCTCTCACCCTAAACCTATGCCCCTCTAGTTCTGGACTCCCCCACCCCAGGGAAAAGACCTTGTCTATTTACCCTATCCATGCCCCCTCATGATTTTGTAAACCTCTATCAGGTCACCCCTCAGCCTCCGACGCTCCAGGGAAAACAGCCCTGGCCTGTTCAGCCTCTCCCTATAGCTCAAACTTTCCAACATCTTTGTAAATCTTTTCTGAACTCTTTCAGGTTTCACAACATCTTTCCGATAGGAAGGAGACCAGAATTGCACGCAATATTCCAACAGCGGCCTGACCAATGTCCTGTACAGCCGCAACATGACCTCCCAACTCCTGTACTCAATACTCTGACCAATAAAGGAAAGCATACCAAACACCTTCTTCACTATCCTATCTACCTGCGACTCTACTTTCAAGGAGCTATGAACCTGCACTCCAAGGTCTCTTTGTTCAGCAACACTCCCCAGGACCTTACCGTTAAGTGGATAAGTCCTGCTAAGATTTGCTTTCCCAAAATGCAGCACCTCACATTTATCTGAATTAAACTCCATCTGCCACTCCTCGGCCCATTGGCTCATCTGGTCCAGATCCTGTTGGAATCTGAGGGAACATTCAAGGCTGTGGAAAACTGCAACACATCGGGATTTGGAGGTGGCGGGGGGAATTCTTGTACGTGAAACACAGAAAGCTAGCACATCAGGATAGCAAGGAATCAGGAAGAGCAAATGGAATGTCGGCCCTTATTTCAAAGGGGTTGGAGGGTAAGAGGAGGGAACTCTTACTACAACTAGACAAGGCGCTGGAGAGACCACTTCTAGAGCACTGTGAGCAGTTCTGAATTGAATTGAATTGATTGTCCCGTGTCCCGCGATACAGTGCAAAGCTTTGTTTTGCCAGCAATACAGGCCGATCGCGGAGTTAAGGAGCATAGATAAGAAAATAATAGGTAAACAGCGGCAAAAATAAAAACACAGTGACAGGGGAATGTTAAGGGTTTGCGAGTCCATTCAGTGTCTAACAACAGGAGGGTAGAAACTGTTCCTACACCGGCTGGTGTGTGGGTGTTCAGCCTTCTGTACCTTCTCCCCCGATGGTAGAGGCTGGAGAAAAACATTGCCAGGGTGGGATGGAGCTTTGAGAAGGCTGCCCGGCCTTTCCCTGACAGCGGGGCCTGGGAGATGGATCCTGTAGCTGGGAGGTTGGGCCTTTGTGATTGTCCGGGCCGAGTCCACCCCTCTCTGTAACCGTCTCCCATCTTGAATTGGGTACACGGTTGGCATCACCGGGGCGCGATACACCCAGACAGAACGCTCTGGATGGCGCACCTATAAAAGTTGGCCAGGGTACTCGCCACATTTCCTCAGCTTCCTGAGGGAGAAGAGATGTTGTTAGGCCGGTGTAGCCGGTGCGTCCACATGAAGAGTCCAAGAAAGCTTGTTGAGGGTGACCCACTTCCCAGGAGCTTGACGCTCTCCACTCGTTCCACCTCTGAGCTGTTAATGTGTAGTGGGGACGGTGGGCATGAGTACCATCCCGCTGGGCGTCAATAGAGCTCCTTGGTTTTGCCGACATTGAGAGCTGTTCTCAGCCAGATCTTCCACATCCCGTCTGTCGTCTCTTTCATCTGAGATTTGACCGACTGTGGTGGTGTCATCAGCGAAGGTGTGGATGGCATCAGTCTGGTATTTGGCGACGCAGTCATGGGCATACAGTGGGTACAGTAGGGGCCTGAGTACACACCCCTGGGGGGGGGTAGGGGAGTTTTAGTTTTGTTTCTCGGTCTTCGGCCCCGCTGACTCATTCTCCCTTGTCCCCAGCCCTTCCGGCGGCCTGGTGCGAGGAGCTAGGGAGTCCACGTCGCCCGCTACACCCCCACGTCCGTGCGGGGGGCGCCGCGGTGGGGGTGTCACGACCCACCAGCTTGATGAGGCCTGCGCTGCTGCCCACCCTTCACAGGTCAGTGAAACGGCTCTGGGCCTCCGTGTCGATTCCGGGCCGAAGGGAGAGACCAAACCACCACCCCACCCCCCTACCCTCATCGAACCGGGTCACCGGGTGCACAACTACCCTCGGGGTGGGGGAGGGAGGTGTCAGATTAAGGCTGGCACTCACGGGGGAACCGGTCTGGATTGAACTCAGCGTGATCTCTGCTGTTGGAGATTTTCCACAAGGCAGCATTTGATGGCCAAGCTAATCAGGGCAGGACTTAATGGTAAGGTCCTAGGGAGTGTTGCTGAACAAAGAGACCTCGGAGTGCAGGGTCATAGCTCCTTGAAAGTGGAGTCGCAGGTAGATAGGATAGTGAAGGCAGCGTTTGGTATGCTTTCCTTTATTGGTCAGAGTATTGAGTACAGGAGTTGGGAGGTCATGTTGCGGCTGTGCAGGACATTGGTTAGGCCGCTGTTGGAATATTGCGTGCAATTCTGGTCTCCTTCCTATCGGAAAGATGTTGTGAAACTTGAAAGGGTTCAGAAAAGATTGACAAGGATGTTGGAGGGTTTGAGCTACAGGGAGAGACTGAACAGGCCGGGGCTGTTTTCCCTGGAGCGTCAGAGGCTGAGGGGTGACCTTATAGAGGTTTATAAAATCATGAGGGGGCATGAATAGGATAAACAAAGTCTTTTCTCCTGGGGTTGGGGAGTCCAGAACTTGAGGGCGTAGGATTAGGGGGAGAGGGGGAATGATATATAAGGGACCTGAAGGGCAACTTTTTCACGCAGAGGGTGGTACGTGTGTGGAATGAGCTGCCAGAGGAAGTGATGGAGGCTGGTACAATTGCAACATTTAAGAGGCATTTGGATGGGTATATGAATAGGAAGGGTTTGGAGGGATATGGGCCGGGTGCTGGCAGGTGGGACTAGATTGGGTTGGGATACTTGGGTGGGCATGGATGGATTGGGCCGAAGGGTCTGTTTCCGTGCTGTACATCTCCATGACTCTAACTGGACTAAAAACTGTGCGGAAATGTACCACTCTCATGAACTGGCGAGCTACCCCAGGCCATTTCCGTGTGGCCATTTTGAGACAATGGAAAATGGTGAACTGTGGGCATGAGCCAGTGCCAGTGACGGAGAGTAGGGCAACGGGGTCCGGTGTGGGTGTGTCTGTTCTCCGACGTCAAACCTTTGAGGAGGATTTCCAAGTACCACCTGGGTAAATCCCTCCTGTTCGATTCCTCTCCCCTAACAAGTCAAAGGCCCCATGGGAGCTTCCTTCTCACCTGCAGAGCAGATTAGTCCCCGCGGGTCTCGGAGGTTCGCAGCCTAGGGGACTAAGGCCCTTCGGCCCACCTTCCCTGGCCATTCCCATCCCGTTTTCCCAGCACCCGGCGCTCCGTGACATATGTGCCACGTGTGTGATGTGACCATGACAGTGTTGGCACCATCCCAACCCATCAATGTTAGAAATGTCCAGCCCTCCTTCACAGTGCCCTTGATGGCCCGCAATAGTTCTGTCCTTTCGACTGTTCCAATCCGTCTTCCTATGTCAATGGCGGATTTTTACCGCCCCCCCCCCCCCCCCCCTCCCAGTTCAGCCCAAAGCCCCTTATCCCCACTCTCCGGCCTTGGGTTAGTGTCTGTTCCCTGGTTGGGTTCCCTGCCAACTACCGGATACAGGCAGATCGGGCCTGGGCGAGCACTCTCAGAGATGCCCGGTTTGGAGTCAGAGGGGAGTTCTGCAAATTGTCCACAAACACACACACACATACACTCACACATACACACACACACACATATACATTCACTCACACACACTCTCTCACACACACTCTCAAACGCACACACATACACATGCACTCACACACTCTCTCACACACTCTCACTCACATGCACATACACATGCACTCACACACACACACACATACTCTCTCATACACACTCACATACACATACACACTCTCTCGCACTCACACACACGCACTCACACACACAAATACACATGCACTCACACACACAAACACTCACGCATTCACACTCGCACACACTCATACACACACACACACTCACACACACACACACACACTCACATACACTCACACGCTCGCACACACAAGTACACATGCACTCACACACACAAACACTCACGCATTCACACTCGCACACACTCATACACATACACATGCACTCACACACACTCACACACACTCACACACACACTCTCACACTCACATACACTCACACACACGCTCACACACACACGCTCACACACGCACTCACACACATATGCACTCACACACACGCACTCACACACACACGCACTCACACACACACGCACTCACACACATATGCACTCACACACACACACTCACACACTCACATACACACACGCACACACACACACAAACACTCATACACACATGCATGCACACAGAAACACTCATACACAGGCTCCAACCCACACACACACACACACACACACACACACACACACACACACACACAAACATTCATTCAAGGTGATTGGAGGAAGGTTTCGGGGAGATGTCAGAGGGCGGTTCTTTACACAGAGAGTGATGGGAATGCACTGCCAGCGGGGGGAATAGTGTCAGAGACATTAGGGACAGTTAAGCGACTCTTGGATAGGCCCGAGGATGGCTGTAATTTGAGGGATGTGCAGCTTAGGTTGATCTTATAATAAGATAAATGCTCAGCACAATATTATGGGCCGAAGGGCCTGTACTGTGCTGTACTCTTCTATGCTCTATTACACCATTAGTATCCCCTCCGCAACACTCCCTCAGTAGTCAGTGCTGGAGAGTAGCCTCTGAAACGCATGTGCATGTGTGTGTGTGTGTGTGTGTGTGTGAGTGTATGAGAGTGTGTGTGTGGGTGGGTGGGTGTCTGTGTGTTTTTGTGTGAGAGACTGTGTGTCTGTGTGAGAGAGACTGTGTATGTGAGAGAGACTGTGTGTGTGAGAGAGTGTGTGTCTGTGTATGTGAGAGAGTGTGTGTCTGTATGTGTGAGAGAGTGTGTGTCTGTGTGTGTGGGAGAGACTGTGTGTCTGTGTGTGTGAGAGAGACTGTGTGTGTGAGAGAGACTCTGTGTGTGTGAGAGAGTGTGTGTCTGTGTGTGTGAGAGAGACTGTGTGTGTGTGAGAGAGACTGTGTGTGTGTGAGAGAGTGTGTGTCTGTGTGTGTGAGAGAGAATGTGTGTGTGTGAGAGTGTGTGTGTCTGTGTGTGTGAGAGAGACTGTGTGTGTGTGAGAGAGTGTGTGTCTGTGTGTGTGAGAGAGACTGTGTGTGCGAGACTGTGTGTGTCTGTCTGTGTGAGAGTGTATGTGTGTGAGTGTTTGTGTGAGGTGTGTGTGTTTTTGTGAGTGTGCGAGTGTGTGTGAATGTGTGTGTGAGAGTATATGTGTGCGTGTGTGAGAGAGTGTGTGTGTGTGTATGTGTGTGAGGGTGTGTGTATGAGTGTGTGTGAGAGTGTGTGTGTATGAGTATATGTGTGTGTGTGTGTGAGCGTGTGTGAGTGCGTGTGTGTGAGGTGTGTGTGTGTGTGTGTATGAGAGTGTGTGTGTGAGAGTGTATGTGTGAGTGCGTGTGTGTGTGCGTGTGTGTGTGTGTATGTGTGTGTGTGTGTCTTAATATGTCAGTGTGTCTGCATGAGTGTGTGTGAGAGTGTGTGTGTGTGAGAATGTGGGTGTGTTAATGTGTCTGTGTGTCTGCATGAGTGTGTGGGTGTGTGTGTGTTAATGTGTGTGAGTGAGTGTGTGGGTGTGTGAGTGCATGTGTGTATGTGTGTGTGTGTTAATGTGTCTGCGTGAGTGTGTGTGTGTGTGTTAATGTGAGAGTGAGTGTGTGTTAATGTGTCTGCGTGAGTGTGTGTGTATGTGTGTGTTAATGTGTCTGTGTGTTTGTGAGTGTGTGAATGTGTGTATTAATGTGTGTGCGTGAGAGTGCATGTGTGAGTGCGTGTGTGTGTTAATGTGTCTGTGAGAGAGTATGTGTGTGTGTGTGTTAATGTTAATGTGTCTGTGTGTATGAGCATGTGTGTGTGTGAGCGTGAGAGCGTGTGTGTGAATGTGTGTGTGTGAGGATGCTTGTGAATGTGTGAGTGTGCATGTGTACGAGTGTGTGTGTATGTGAGTGTGAATGAGTGTGAGTGCGAATGTATGTGTGTGAGTGTGTGAGTGTGAATCGACGGAGAGCTGCTGAAGGTTAACTTGGCACATCGTTCCGAGGAACTGTCCGTGCTCTCCCTCCTTCCCTCCTGTTCACCGTCTCATTGCCTGCTTTTTCACACAGGAACTGGGGAACTTGGCGGTGCCAGGGAGCGACTCCTGCGGGACCCACGTTTCACCCTCTGACGGTGCAGGAATGAACTCCCTGCGGTTCATGGGCCCGCAGTCATTTCCAGCCTCAGACACCAGTCCCAGGAAGGGGTGCATGCAGCCCAGCCTGTACGGCAGGCCTGGCTATCCTGGAGAAACGGGCTACGCAGGAAGGTACTGACAACATAGGAACGGTCTTCACATCAACCCCACTGGGATATCGGTGTCCTCTCTATCTCAGACACTAATGAAGGCCATGTTGTGGCTTTACAGGACATTGGTTCGGCCACCTTTGGAATATTGCATGCAATCCTGGTCTTCCTGCTCCAGGAAGGATGTTGTGAAACTTGAAAGGGTGTGGAAAAGATTTACAAGGGTTAGATTAGATTATATACTGTGTGGAAACAGGCCCAACAAGTCCACACCGACCCTCCGAAGGGTATCCCACCCAGACCCATTCCCCTACATTTACCCCCTCACGGCCAATCCACCCTAACCTGCACATCCCTGAGCACTATGGGTAATTTAGCATGGCCAATCCATCCTAACCTGCACATCCCTGAGCACTATGGGTAATTTAGCATGGCCAATCCACCCTAACCTGCACATCCCTGAGCACTATGGGTAATTTAGCATGGCGAATCCACCCTAACCTACACATCCCTGGGCACTATGGGTAATTTAGCATGGCCAATTCACCCTAACCTGTACATCTTTGGACTGTGGGAGGAAACCGGAGCACCCAGAGAAAACCCACGCAGACACGGGGGAGAATGTGCAAACTCCACACAGACAGTCGCCCGAGGCTGGAATCGAACCCGGGTCCCTGGTGATGCCGTCCCGATGTTGGAGGGGAGAGAGAGAGAGAGAGACGGAGAGAGAGAGTGTTTTTGTGTGTGTGTCTTTGTGAGAGTGTGTGTGTGTGAGTGTGAGAGAAAGAGAGGGAGAGTGTGTGTGTGTTTTTGTGTGTGTGTGTGTGTGTGTGTGTGTGTGTGTGTGTGTAGAGGGGTGGGGGGAGGCGGAGGGAGAGGCTGAACAGGCTCTGTTTTCCCTGGAGTGTCGGAGGCTGAGGGATGACCTTATAGAGGTTTATAAAATCATGAGGGGGCATGGATAGGATAAATAGACAAAATATTTTCCCTGGAGTGGGGGAGTCCAGAACTAGAGGGGCATAGGTTTAGGGTGAGAGTGGAAAGATATAAAAGGGACCTGAGGGGCAACATTTTCACGCAGAGGGTGGTACGGGTATGGAACGAGCTGCCAGAGGAAGTGGTGGGGGCTGGTACAATGGCCACATTTAAGAGGCATTTGGATGGGTATATGAATAGGAAGGGTTTGGAGGGATATGGGCCGGGTGCTGGCAGGTGGGACTAGATTAGGAAAGGATATCTGGGTCGGCATGGACAAGTTGGACCGAAGGGTCTGTACGTCTCTCTGAGTCTAATGAAAATGGTATTTTCTTGCTCTTTTGCCGTTCAGTTGAATCTAGATTGTCCCAGTTGCGATGAGTAGTTGGGACATCACGTTGAGGTTGTACAGGACATTGGTGAGGCCTCTTCTGGGACTGTGCCCAGTTCTGGTCACCCAGGTATAGGAAGGATATTATTAAACTGGAGAGGGTTCAGAAGAGATTTACCAGGACGTTGCTGGGTATGCAAGGTTTGAGTTATAAAGATAGCCTGGGACATTTTACATTGGAGCGTAGGAGGTTAAGGGGTGACCTTATAGAGGTTTATAAAATCATGAGGGGTCATGGAAAAGGTGAATGGCAGATATCTTTCCCCTCAGCTGGGGGATTTTGTAGACAAGGGGACACATTTTTAAGGTTTGCAAAAGGCATGAGGGGCAATTTTCTTTCCCCAAAGAGAGTGTGTGGAATGAACTTCCAGATGGTGGTGGATGTGGCGATGTTTCAAAGACATTTCGATAAGTAGATGAATAAATAATGTTTAGAGGGATACGGGTCAGAAGCAGGCAGGGGGGAATAGTTTGGTTTGGGCTGGTTCGACCGAAGGGTCTGTTTCTCTGCTATATGACTCCGCGGGTCGTCTAGTTACAATCTGACGTCATAGGAGGCTCGAAACGTCAACGCGGTTTCTCTGTCTGTCTCTCTCTCTCTCTCCCTCCACACACCTGCTGAGTTCTGGATGTAGGTTTGCTCGCTGAGCTGAAAGGCTCGTTTCCAGACGTTTCGTCACCATACTCGGTCACATCATCAGTGAGCCTCCGGTGAAGTACGGGTGGTGGAGCCCGCTTTTAATTTCTGCGCTTGGGGTTTCCTTGGGATGGCGATGTCATTTCCTGTGGTGACGTCATTTCTCTCAGCGGGGTGGTAAATGGGCTCCAAGTCGATGGGTTTGTTGATAGCGTTCCGGTTGGAATGCCCACGCTTCTAGGAATTCTCGCGCGTGCCTCCGTTTGGCCTGTCCCGGGATGGATGTGTTGTCTCAGTCCAAGTGGTGTCCTTCCTCATCCGTATGTGAGGATACTAGTGAGAGAGGGTCAGGTCTTTCTGTGGCTTGGGTGGTGTCCGTGTATCCTGGTGGCTAGCTAATTTTGCCTGCTCAGTTTCTCCAGAACTTTCCCTCAGAGTGCCGCTCAGATCAGCTCGACTGTTGACAAATAAGGAGAAAATTAGAAGCTGTTTTGGGGTTCTTAAGGGAGCCAAGTGAAAACCAAAGCAATTATCCCGCTGTAAGTGTTTTACGCCAAGGGAATGCGTGATGGAGCTTGGGAAATACTGGGGGAGTTTGCTGTACACCGGTCCCCTAAGGACAGGGGTGGATAAAGGTTCAAAAGGATTATGGGATACCTGCCTTCATTAACTGAGGTGTAGGGTTCAAGAGCAGGGAGGGTTTGGCTGGGAACTGTACACACCGTGAGTGAGGCCACACAGAGAGAGTATTCACATTATAGGAGGGATGGGATAGCACTGGGAGAGAGGGGGCAAAGGGAGATTTACCAGGATGGTGCCTCGTTCGGGGTGGGGGGGGGGGTCGGGGGGAAGGGTTTCAGTTCTTGAAGAGAGATTGGGACAGACTGGGGGAGGGGCTTGTTTTCCTCAGAGCGGAGGAAATGGAAGGGGACATGATTGAGACGGATAAAAGGGTGAGGGGTATCGATAGGAGGGAATTAATGACCTGGTTGGGGGGGGGGGAGGGAGGGGGATGGATAGATTGAAAGGAAGGGGCAGGAGGGGGGACCGTGAGGAAACATGCTTTCCCCCAGAGAATGCTGGGAAATCTGGAAGTCTGTGCCTGTAAGGGGGAGGAGGGGAGAGGTAGGAACTCTCGACACACTGGAGGAGGATTTAGATGGGGGACTCGCCGTGCCAAGGCTATTTGGCACGTGCTGGGGAAAGGGAGGTTAGAAGAGTGAGGTGGCCGGCTTCTGACCGGCGCAGACACGACGGGCCGAAGGGCCTCATTCTGCACCGTCGGCCAAGATGCCTTGGTGGAGGTCACTTTTGAAAAGCCCTGTTCCCGTGATTTGTGAAGCTTGCGTGGAGGAGAATGTTAAGAATCTCAACAGGAAGGTGAAAGAAAGATGGCCGCCGGGAGGAAACGCGGCAGCCCATTTGTGCACACCAAGATCCCGTAGACAGCTGCGTAGGGGTGGCACGGGGCATCTCTCGGTTGGAAGACTGGCCCCTGAAAGAAAAAGATGGCACCTCCCAGGCTGTAACCTTCTCTCTCTCTTTCTCTCTCGGTGCCCCTGCCTTCCTTGCCCACCTTTGCAGCTATCCGGGTGGCCCAGTGTCGCCCTCCGAGGGGATGGGCCTGCCTTCGCACTCCGGGCCCCCGGCCCGCTTCGCCCAGCCCGCGGCCGCTGCTGTCGCCGTCGCTGCCGCCACGGCAACCATCGCCGCCACGGCAACTGTCGCTGCCCTGCAGGAGAGGCAGAGCCAGGAACATGTGGGAGCGTACGCAATGGTAAGAAAGGCGATCCCGCCCTCCCCCACAATCCCTTCCCGCTACCCTCCCTCTCCCTTGATGATTATTGCCACCCTGCAACAATAAATTCAGAATCGATTGTGTTTTAGTATCCTGGGGCATAGTTTAAACTGATTGGTTGGATTTGAATTGTTGTCAAAACAGCAACCAAAACTCAGGTATCCGTGTCACAGCCAAACGTCACATCTTTTCAATTTTCCAGTACACGCTGAGACTGCTCGTTGGTCATGTGACAGGTGCTTGTAAGCTCTCAGGGTGAAACAGTGTTCACTGTCTCTTAAAGGTACAGCACACGTCTTCAACTTCGTAACGCAGGGTTGCTATAGATACGGGAGCAGCAAGCATGCCATTCAGCCCGTCGAGTCAGGCCGCTAATTTTGAAGAAAGCGGTGGCGGAGGGTAGATTTGAAGGAGAGAGTGGGGAAAGGGATGTGCGAACACTTAGAAAGGGGGAATTAATACCAATTGCAGTTGAGGTGAGAGCGAAACGCAGTGAGGTGAGAGGCAGTCAGCATTTCAGCAGTTTGTAGCAGCAGATGAGTGGGAGTGAAGGGTAATTGAGAGCAAGATGGTGAGACTCCCAAGGAATCATGGGAGCTCCAAGTGGATGCTGGGAAGCCAGATTGACATCCCTGGGCACCACATTCCAACATATCTTGTAAACGCAAGGTAACCGAAACATCATCTCTGTTTCTCTCCACAGATGTTACCAGCACTCGATATTCCGAGTGCATTCATGTTTTTTAATCTTTGAGGACAGTGTATTTCTTGCAGAATGCCCTCTTAGCTAGATTCAGACTCGGCTGGGTGCACAGGGCCTCAGTGATGCCTCGTTCTCCACAAGATATGCACCTTGGGTCCCAAATTCTCAAAGGGACGTGAATTCTTGACCAGGAAGGACTGAGTCAAAGGTTTCCAGGGATTAGGGGCCTGCAATTGTGTTGGTAGACTGGAGAAGCTGGGGTTCGAAGGATCCTCCCAGACGACAGAGTTCACACTGATTCTGTGAATAGGAGCATCCCACCCATTCCCGCTATCACATTACCCTGCATTTCCCATGCTTACCAGCCCATCCCCGAACACTATGGGACAATGTAGCACAGCCAATCCACTCTAACCTGCACATCCCTGAGCACCATGGGTAATTTAGCATGGTCAATCCACCCTAACCTGCACATCCCTGAACACTATGGGTAATTTAGCACGGTCAATCCACCCTAACCTGCACATCCCTGATGCACTATGGGTAATTTAGCATGGTCAATCCACCCTAACCTGCACATCCCTGAGCACTATGGGTAATTTAGCATGGTCAATCCACCCTAACCTGCACATCCCTGAACACTATGGGTAATTTAGCACAGTCAATCCATCCTAACCCGCACATCCTTGAGCCCTATGGGCAATTTAGCACGGCCAACCCACCCAAACCTCCACATCATAAATAATTTCCCATGGCCAATCCACCCTAACCTGCACATCGCTAGGCTCTATAGGTAATTTAGCATGGCCAATCCACCCTAACTTGCACATCCCTGGGCACTATGGATAATTTAGCATGGCCAATCCACCCTAACCTGCACATCCCTGAGCACTATGGGTAATTTAGCATGTCCAATCCATCCTAATGTGCACATCCCTGAGCACTATGGGTAATTTAGCATGTCCAATCCATCCTAACCTGCACATCCCTGGGCACTGTGGGAGGAAACCTGCGTAGGCACGGGAAGACCGTGCACAGGTGGTCGCCCGAGAGTGGAATCGAACCCGGGTCCCTGGTGCTGCGAGGGAGCAGTGCTAACCACTGAGCCACCGTGCGATCTGAGAGTTGAGGGGGAGGTTTGGTCAAGGTGGTCTTACAGAGGAGAGACGGGGAGAATCTGTCCCCATTAGCACACAGGTGGAGAACCAGTGTCCACGTTTTTAAAAGGAACCAGGGAGTCCCTGAACTCTCTGAATCCGGGGCATCGATTGGCCTGCTGCAGAAGCAGCTCCACCCTTAAACATCCGGAGCGGGAAACACGGATCAGCCTCCTGATCCAGGAATCCCGAGGCTGAGTGTAGTGACACTGCTGACCTCACTGATGTCAGGGTTCAGCACTCCCGACAAAAGTGCTCCCCCAATCCGAGCTCCTGCCAACCTTGCCTCTCGCCCTCGATCTGGACACCCATGCAAGAATGCCAAATCTCAAAGGGAGCAACAACACCCCACCGCACAAGAGAAAGGCTGCGTGCTCTGATTGGTCACAGTGTTGCCACGGAGATGGCGCCAGGGGAACTGTTTGACTGACAAAGTCGACTTGGCAAGACTAAGAACTTCCTACGCCCGTCGGGTAAATACAGGATGAAACCCTACATCAGTCCATCCCTCTAAGTTCTGTGCATTGCGAAGTTGGGTGGAGTATTTGTGGATTGGAAGGCAGGATGTTAGAATTTGATGTTTGTAAAATGATCGGGTTGGGGTTAGGGGGGAAGTGTGTGTGGTCCCTTTAAAGGATGTTGTGTTTTTTTCCCCTCTCTCTCTCTCTATGCTTAGCAATTTCAAAACTTGCCAGTTGGCAAGTGCTCAAAAATTGAAACATTTTCCTGTTAGCAAGTAAAGTGGCATTTTTACCAAGCCAATAGGTTTTTAAATTTAGCCAATTAATGATGATAAAGGACCAATTAAATTGAAATCTGATGGCTTTGACAACCTCGCGCCAACCTGATTGTAAAGAAATGAATAGGTCATCAAGGGATGAAAGAAGGTGTTTAAAAATCGGCAGAGAGCATCTGAGGAGATTGGTTGTCTCAGCTCTGAGTAACCACCAGCTAAAGATAAAGGAGCCCTCTTAGATAGGTTAAGTTGCCTGACCAGAATTCAGTGGGGACTGTTGTTCCTGATGCAGGGATCTGAAGGAGGAGGCGTTCATGAATAAAGGATCATTGGAGGTAACATAGAAAGGTTTGGAGGACATAGCCTAGCTGTAACCTTGAGAGACTAAATTCTGCTCCCTTGGTCAATAAGTGGGACTTGTATTTATTGGAACAGCATAGCTTTAAAATGGTGTTTCCTCAGGAATACTGGCAAGAGGAATTAACTGGTTTATTAGTGATTTTGTTAAGTTGTTCATTAGGTAAGTAAATTGCTACTTGTTAATGATAGAGTGATTTCCTTTTATTTGGCCACTCCTTGATAACAGATTGGGAGTGGGGGAGCGGAGGTGGGGTGAGAGGTAGGTTACATTTGTCGCCTTTTCCCAAATCAAGGCGCAAGGTGAGGCTCTCTGGGCATTTTGGTTTTAGGGGCTTGGAAAGGGGTTCGACATAACGGCCGAGCAACGTTTTGTTTCTAACCCCCCTCCACGCCATCTTGTTTTGCAGATCAGTGCACCGCAGCCCTACAGTAGCCAGTACCTGACTCACTCGGGAGCCAGGGGCCTAGCCCAGATGTCCACAGGAACGGCCGTCGGGGCAGTGCCGGGGGCGATGGGGCAGCCGGGCATCTCCGTGAGCCAGCCGCGCCCGCCCCCGATCCACGCCGCGTTCAACGCCCAGAGCCAGTGCGCGCCGCAGCATGGCTACCTGGGGGCACGGCAGCCACCGCAGTCGCCCGGCCAGGGGCTGAAGAGGCCGTACGTCAGTGAGGTGAGACCGTGCTCGGGCTGCTCTTGATCACAGGGTGCCATCTTTACCAACGGCTGCGCCAACTGAACTGCGTTAGGGTCTGGTCTCGCTGCTCCCATTGTGAAACTCGAAAGGGTTCAGAAAACGGAGGGTTTGAGCTACAGGGAGAGGCCGAATAGGCTGGAACTATTTTCCCTGGGGCGTCGGAGGCTGAGGGCTGACCTTATAGAGGTTTCGAAAATCGTAGAACATTGAACATAGGACAGTACAGCACAGTACAGGCCTTTCGGCCCTCGATGTTGTGCTGACCTTTTATCCTACTCTAAGATCAGACTAACCTACACGCCCTTCATTGTACTGTCATCCACGGGCCTATCCAGGAGTCGCTTTAATGCCCCTAATGTCTCTGACACTACTCCCACCTCTGGCAGTGCATTCCCACCGCACTCTCTGTGTCAAGAACCGACCTCTGACATCTCTCCAAAACCTTCCTCCAATCACCTTCAAACTATGCCCCACTCGTGATCGCCATTTCCGTCCTGGGAAAAAGTCTCTGGCTATCCACTCTGTCTGTGCCTCTCATCATCTTGTCCACCTCTCATCCTTCTTCACTCCAATGAGAAAGGTCCTAGCTCCCTCAACCTGTCTTCGTAAGACCTGCCCTCCAGTCCAGGCAGCATCCTGATCAATCTCCTCTCTAAGGCTTCCACATCTTTCCCATATTTCTTTTTTTCTCCCCCTTTCTTTTTTTAGAAATCAGTCCTTAATAATAATAGGAAAGAAGGGGTTAAACACAACTGGCTTTGTAAACCGGCCAGCTCGAGAATCAGTCTCCTCCGAAAATGCGGACACCAACTGCAGGAACACACTGACATTAGCACCAGCCAGCACAGAGTCAGCGCCCTAAACTGAGGAGACTCTAAACCTCCTGGTGTTCAGGGATGTGCAGGTTAGGGTGGATTGGCCATGCTAAATTACCCATAGTGCTCAGGGACGTGCAGGTTAGGGTGGATTGGCCATGCTAAATTACCCATAGTGCTCAGGGATGTGCAGGTTAGGGTGGATTGGCCATGCTAAATTACCCATAGTGCTCAGGGATGTGCCGGTTAGGGTGGATTGGCCATGCTAAATTACCCATAGTGCTCAGGGATGTGCAGGTTATGGTGGATTGGCCATGGGAAATACAGGGTTACTGAGATAGGGTAGGGCATCAAGTATGGGTGGGATGCTCTTCAGAGAGTCAGTGTGGACCCGGTGGGCTGAACGGCCTGCAGGGACTCTGTGATTTCCGCTCGGAGAGCTATTTCTCGGGGTGGGTCTGTTTGACGGGTCTAACACAGGCCCCTCTTGGGTGGGGAGGAGGGAATCCTGCTGATGTTATTAACTGGCAATTCTGTTCTCTCCCATGTCTTCACGCAGAGCTACCTGGGGCCTCACTACACTCCTGCCAACCCACAGCGACTGCTGTCATCTCCCAGCTTCCCTGCCAGGATGCCAGGCCAATCGAGTGCGGCGCCCTACCCCTTGCCCCCTGGCGCAGTGGGGCAGTATTACAAGGTCAGAGCACGTTTGATGGTCAATGTTCCCCATTTTTGGCTCTGTGTTGAGGTACTCCCATGTGTAGCCTTCCTTAAACTGTGACTAAGCCCCGAGGATCAGGAAACGCTGCCCCCTATAGACCAGCAGCAGCAATCACACCGCAAGTAAACGTGCGAGTTGGATAAGCGAAGAGTCGGTGAATTTTCCTATCATAGAATTCCTACAGTGCGGAAAAAAGTTCTCCAGCCCAACACTCCCACCCATCCCCATTCCCCTATCTGTTATGCTACATTTACCCCTAACCTATACATCCTTGAGCACTATGGGTAATTTAGCACAGCCAATCCACCCTAGCTTGCACATCCCTGAGCACTATGGGTAATTTAGCATGGACAATCCACCCTAACCTGCACATCCCTGAACACTATGGGTAATTTAGCATGGACAATCCACTCTAACTTGCACATCCCTGAGCACTATGGGTAATTTAGCATGGCCAATCCACCCTAACCTGCACATCTGTGGGAGGAAGCCCACGCAGACAAGGGGGAAGAATGTGCAAACTCCAAACAGACAGTCGCCCGAGGCCGGAATTGAACCTGGGTCCTTGGCGCCGTGAGGCAGCGGTGCTAACTGCTGAGCCACCATGCCACCTCATCAATACTTAGCAGCCCTCACTATCCAGAATAACAGCTAATTGCATCAGAACGTTTCACTATGTTCAAGAGGATGATTCACTCTAGAAGTCCGTGAACCAGATACCTTCCGACACTTCTGCCTTTCTCTCAAGCGAGGTTCCTTCTGTTAGATGTGTGAGATTGGTAAATTTGCTTGACAGGTTACCAAGGTTATCATCTCCTTTTGCGGCAGTTAGCTACAGAGTTAAAATATTGTAGCACAATTATTAATAAATCAGATTATCCGTGCCAGTTCACCTAACCTGCACATCCCTGGGCATGATGGGTAATTTAACATGGCCAACCCAGCCTAGCCTACACATCCCTGGGCATTATGGGTAATTTAACATGGCCAACCCAGCCTAGCCTACACATCCCTGGGCATGATGGGTAATTTAACATGACCAATCCAGCCTAGCCTACACATCCCTGGGCATAATGGGTAATTTAGCATGGCCAACCCACCCAGCCTACACATCCCTGGGCATGATGGGTAATTTAACATGACCAACCCACCCTAGCCTACACATCCCTGGGCATGATGGGTAATTGAACATGGCCAACCCAGCCTAACCTACACATCCCTGGGCATTGTGGGTAATATTACATGGCCAACCCAGCCTAGCCTACACATCCCTGGGCATTATGGGTAATTTAACATGGCCAACCCCCACCCCAGCCTACACATCCCTGGGCATGATGGGTAATTTAACATGGCCAACCCATGTGGTAAGAGTGGGAAAGCTACCCTTTAAAACCTTTGCTGTCCATCCTCTGGAGAAAGTTGGACCATGTTCTTGCAGTTGTGATGCTGTCTGCTCTTAGCTGGGGGTCCGCGGGATGGATTTGTCCCCTCCGATGGAGCGGCTGCGTGTGCAGGGGACTGGGGGGCTCTACCCAGTTATTTCAGAGGCTGGTGTAGAGCTGGGCATCACCGGAAGACGGGGGGGGGGGGGTGTCTGGAGTCACCATGGAGGGAAAACCGGGAGTTGGGTGGGGCGGGAGGATTGCTGACTTCTTTCCTTCCCTCAAGAGTATCCTACAGCGCGGAAACAGGCCCTTTGGTCCAAACTGGTTGGAACCAGCCAAAACGTCCATCTCCCATTTCCCTGCGCTTGGCCCATGCCCATCTCATCCTTTGGAAACCACTTCAGTCAACGCTACTGGGGCCTTTCTGACAATTAATGCCCATGATGGGATTTGAACCCTTGGCCGGGTTGGGGGCGGTGGCATGGTTGGTCGTGGAGTTGATAGGCTGGGTTGGCCATGTTAAATTACCCATAATGCCCAGGGATGTGTAGGCTAGGGTGGGGCTGGCCATGTTAAATTACCCACAATGCCCAGGGATGTGTAGGCTAGGCTGGGTGGGCCATGTTAAATTACCCATCATGCCCAGGGATGTGTAGGATAGGGTGGGTTGGCCATGTTAAATTACCCATAATGCCCAGGGATGTGTAGACCAGGCTGGGTTGGCCATGTTAAATTACCCATAATGCCCAGGGATGTGTAGGCTAGGCTGGGATTGGCCATGTTAGTGGAGTAATGACTCTGGTCTCTTTACCGTCCTCAGAATCGAAGGCCGGAGTAGGCCGTCTGACCTCTCTCGAGCCTGCCCCCACCCCCCCGCCCTTCAATAGCGTCATGGCTGACCTCTCTCGGGGACTTAGCTCCACTTTCCCCGCCCTCTTCCCCCTTCATTCCTTTACTGTCCCACAATCCACCTTTGCCTTTCAAAACATGCAACGGAATCGCCTCGATGCTTCACTGGGCGGGGATTCACAATTCTTTGGGTGGCTCCTCAACACCATCCAAAATCTGCTCCCCCCACCCCCTCATTTTGAGGCTCCTCCCCCCCAGTTCTAGTCTCACCCACCCTGTTTCCATCTTAAGTATCCCCTTCATAATTTTATGTTTCTCTAAGATCCGCCCCCCTCAACCCATTCAGTTGAATTCCAACAAATATGATCCCAGCCAACTCAATCTCTCCTCATAAGCCAACCCCCCTCGCCCCTCAACTCCGGAATCGACATAGTGAACTTCCTTTGCATCCCCCGCCAGTGCCGGTACATCCTTACTCAAGTGAGGAGACCAAAACTGGGCGTAGTATCTCAGATGCTATATAGCTGTAAACCCTAGAGGACAGGATGATAGTATGAATGACAGAAACTAGCCTCTTCTCCCTGTTAAAATCTGCGAGGAGAAAGTGAGGTCTGCAGATACCTCCCCACCAACCCAACCTCCACTCCCGGCACCTTCCCCTGCAACCGCAAGAAATGTAAAACTTGCGCCCACACCTCCTCCCTTACTTCTCTCCAAGGCCCCAAGGGATCCTTCCATATCCGCCACAAATTCACCTGCACCTCCACACACATCATTTACTGCATCCGCTGCACCCGATGTGGCCTCCTCTACATTGGGGAGACAGGCCGCCTACTTGCGGAACGTTTCAGAGAACACCTCTGGGACACCCGGACCAACCAACCCAACCGCCCCGTGGCTCAACACTTCAACTCCCCCCTCCCACTCCACCAAGGACATGCAGGTCCTTGGACTCCGCCATCGCCAGACCATAGCAACACGACGGCTGGAGGAAGAGCGCCTCATCTTCCGCCTGGGAACCCTCCAACCACAAGGGATGAACTCAGATTTCTCCAGTTTCCTCATTTCCCCTCCCCCCCACCTTGTCTCAGTCCCAACCCTCGAACTCAGCACCGCCTTCCTAACCTGCAATCTTCTTCCTGACCTCTCCGCGCCCACCCGCAGTCCGGCCTATCACCCTCACCTTGACCTCCTTCCACCTATCACATCTCCATCGCCCCTCCCCCAAGTCCCTCCTCCCTACCTTTTATCTTAGCCTGCTGGACACACTTTCCTCATTCCTGAAGAAGGTCTTATGCCCGAAACATCGAATCTCCTGTTCCTTGGATGCTGCCTGACCTGCTGCGCTTTTCCAGCAACACATTTTCAGCTCTGATCTCCCCGTTACCCTGACTGGGAGATCGGTCCGGTGACAACGCGTCCCCGAGATCGGTTGATGGGTGATACCCTGTTTTTTTTTTGTTGATCCCACAGTCCTCGGAGCGGTACAATAGACAAAGCGACAGCTTTCCAGCTGATACTTCCAGTAGCTACCCGCAGGTCAGTACGAACAGGGTATGTCCGGGTTCCTTGGACTGGGCGTCGGAGGGCTGGTGGAGGGATGGGAGGGGCAGGGTGCTCTCGACACAGGGCTCTCCCCCACTCTCCCATCGGCGTCCTGGTCTGCGCGTGGGTCAATCCCGACACCCTTCCGGAGGGGTCAGAGCTGTTTCGATCTCTACCTCTGACGTACTGACCAAACGTCCTCAGCCCTCTCCAGTACGCATTTCTTCACTGCCGTCCAAGTAAGCGATACTCCAATCCCAGACCTCAGTGACTTTCCCCCTTCTTTGCCGCAGACTTTAGATCAGGGGGGAGATAATTGCATCTCTCCCTTAATGTAAATCTCGATGGGATCACTTCTCCTTTCGATTAGATTCCCGACAGTGTGGAAACAGGCCCTTCAGCCCAACGCGGCCACACCGACCCTCCGAAGAGTAACCCACCCAGACCCATTCCCCTACACCACGTTTACCGCTGAACACTATGGGACAATTTCGCACGGCCAATCCACCCTAACCTGCACATCCCTGAGCACTATGGGTAATTTAGCACGGCCAATCCACCCTAACCTGCACATCCCTGAGCACTATGGGTAATTTAGCACGGCCAATCCACCCTAACCTGCACATCCCTGAGCACTATGGGTAACTTAGCACGGCCAATCCACCCTAACCTGCACATCCCTGAGCACTATGGGTAATTCAGCATGGCCAATCCACCCTAACCTGCACATCCCTGAGCACTATGGGTAATTTAGCATGGCCAATCCACCCTAACCCGCACATCTTTGGATTGTGGGAGGAAACCGGAGCACCCGGGGGAAACCCACACAAACAGTCACCCGAGGCGGGAATTGAACCCGGGTCCCTGGCACTTTGAGGGCAGCGGTGCTAAACACTGAGCCACCGTGCCGCACCGCTTTCGGGATTTCGAGGACGCGGGACCAAAGGAGAGTTGACGTTTCGAGCGTCAGCTCTTTGTCGGCGGATTCCTGATGAAAGAGACCGTGCTCGCGATGTCGACTCTCCCTGCTCCTCAGACGCTGTGTTCCCCGCCCCACAGTCTTCGACTCTGAGCTCCGGCACCCGCAGCCCTCGCTTTCTCCTTGGTTGCGAGACTGGTTTAGCCCAATCTCTCTTCATAGGACAATCCCACCATCCCCGGAGCACATCCGGTGAACATACGGATCTTTGATCTCCTCACTTGAGAAAGGATGGAGGGGGGTTGCAGAGGAGGTACACTGGGTAGATCCTAGAGTTGAGGGGCTCGGTTTAGGAGGAGAGTCTGGGATTATATACATTGGAATTCAGAAGAATAGGGGAGGGGGATCTTATAGAAACATATAAAGTGATGATTTGGAGACGCTGGTGTTGGACTGGGGTGTACAAATCACACAACGCCAGGTACCTGATGAAGGAGCGTCGCTCCGAAAGCTAGTGCTTCCAAATAAACCTGTTGGACTCTAACCTGGTGTGGCGTGATCTTTCACACGGAAAAATAAGGACAGGAGTGGAAAAGATAAAAGCAGGAAGGTCGTCCCTACTGAAACGAGAACGAGGGGGAACAGTCTCAAAATGGCGGAGGTGGGGAGCAGACTGAGGACTGGAGTGGAAGAGGAACCTCTTCCCCCAGGATTGGTGGAGTGGTTCCTCAGGGAGTGCTTTTAATGCCGAGATCGATCATTTTTGGTCAAGGAATGAAGGGGAGGGAGAGGGCGGGGAGGCAGGGACGACAGAGAGATCCGCCATGAAGGGCTCGAAGTGCGGCCAGGCGGCCTAGTCTTACTCCTGGTCCTGACGTGGCTCTCCCTCAATAAGGAGCTGGAAACTGCGCGCTGTACTCCAGCTGAGGAGGTTAACCAAGCTCCCGTCCAGTTGAAACAAAACTTCACCGCTCCTGTACACACATTTGAGAGAGTGTGGGCGCTGGAAAAGTGCAGCAGGTCAGGCAGCGTCCCGGGGAGCTGGAGCGTCAACGTTTCAAGGCATAGGCCTTGCCTGAGGCCTGAAGCGCCAAGTCTCCCGCTCCTCAAACGTTCAGATGTGGCTCACTCGGGCCTAAGGACTGATCCTCGCGGGCCACCTCGAGGGATAACTGCCGGACGGAAAGTGACCGCGGCCCTCCTTCCGAAACGCGCTTGGGGGGAAGGGGGGAAAGCGAGCGTGATTCCGATCCGGGAATAACCGGCCGTCGCTTCTCTCTGCAGCCTGCGAGGTCGGTGGCGGGCTACGCCAACTCTCCGGGAAGCGGTCTCCCCCCGTACGTGTCCCCGATCCAAGAGGTCACCTCAGCCATCCCCCCGGACGTTAAGCTCGGTCTGAGTCATCTCCCGTCTGCAGGTAGGTGTCCATGTGGGGGGAGAGATGACGGGTGGGGGGTGGGGTGGACAGACTCATTGAAGTAGGAGAGCGACCATCATTGGGGGAGGGCGTTGGGAGGGTGGGAAAGGGAGGTGAAAAAGGAAAGAGAGCTGGAGTTGTGAGGGAGAAGGTTCTAGAACGGGGGCTGAGGAAGCAGGTGGAGAAAAGGGGGTTTCAGGAAACACGGTTGATGTGAACTTACTGACCTGGCCCTTGTATTAAATGGGGAATTCCCCACTGGGGAAGGAAACACGCAGCAGGACCAATACTGGAACATCCCTGTCTCCCTTTCTCTCTCTCTATCTCCTGTCAGTTCCCTTCCATTCATCACTCAGTTAGCTCAGTCCCTCTCTCCTGTTTTCTCTCAGTGACGTCTCTCTCTCTCTCTCTCTCTCTCTCTCAAATCATGTCTCCGATATCGCTGTCTCTCTCTATCGTCTCCCCGTTCCCTCTCTCTATCGTCTCCCCGTTCCCTCTCTCTATCCTCTCTCCGTTCCCTCTCTCTATCCTCTCTCCGTTCCCTCTCTCTATCGTCTCTCCGTTCCCTCTCTCTATCCTCTCTCCGTTCCCTCTCTCTATCCTCTCTCCGTTCTCTCTCTCTATCCTCTCTCCGTTCCCTCTCTCTATCATCCCTCCGTTCTCTCTCTCTCTATCCTCTCTTCGTTCCCTCTCTCCATCGTCCCTCCGTTCCCTCTCTCTATCGTCTCTCCGTTCCCTCTCTCTATCATCCCTCCGTTCTCTCTCTCTCTATCCTCTCTTCGTTCCCTCTCTCCATCGTCTCTCCGTTCCCTCTCTCTATCCTCTCTCCGTTCTCTCTCTCTCTATCGTCTCTCCGTTCTCTCTCTCTCTATCGTCTCTCCGTTCTCTCTCTCTCTATCCTCTCTCCGTTCTCTCTCTCTCATTCGTCTCTCCGTTCCCTCTCTCTATCATCCCTCCGTGTCCTCTCTCTATCCTCTCTCCGTTCCCTCTCTCTATCATCCCTCCGTTCCCTCTCTCTATCATCCCTCCGTTCCCTCTCTCTATCCTCTCTCCGTTCCCTCTCTCTATCCTCTCTCCGTTCCCTCTCTCTATCATCCCTCCGTTCCCTCTCTCTATCCTCTCTCCGTTCCCTCTCTCTATCCTCTCTCCGTTCTCTCTCTCTCTATCCTCTCTCCGTTCTCTCTCTCTCTATCCTCTCTCCGTTCTCTCTCTCTCATTCGTCTCTCCGTTCCCTCTCTCTATCATCCCTCCGTGTCCTCTCTCTATCCTCTCTCCGTTCCCTCTCTCTATCATCCCTCCGTTCCCTCTCTCTATCATCCCTCCGTTCCCTCTCTCTATCCTCTCTCCGTTCCCTCTCTCTATCCTCTCTCCGTTCCCTCTCTCTATCCTCTCTCCGTTCCCTCTCTCTATCCTCTCCCCGTTCCCTCTCTCTATCCTCTCTCCGTTCCCTCTCTCTATCATCCCTCCGTTCCCTCTCTCTATCATCCCTCCGTTCCCTCTCTCTATCGTCTCTCCGTTCCCTCTCTCTATCCTCTCTCCGTTCCCTCTCTCTATCCTCTCTCCGTTCCCTCTCTCTATCCTCTCCCCGTTCCCTCTCTCTATCCTCTCTCCGTTCCCTCTCTCTATCGTCTCTCCGTGTCCTCTCTCTATCCTCTCTCCGTTCCCTCTCTCTATCATCCCTCCGTTCCCTCTCTCTATCCTCTCTCCGTTCCCTCTCTCTATCCTCTCTCCGTTCCCTCTCTCTATCATCCCTCCGTTCCCTCTCTCTATCATCCCTCCGTTCCCTCTCTCTATCGTCTCTCCGTTCCCTCTCTCTATCCTCTCTCCGTTCCCTCTCTCTATCATCTCTCCGTTCCCTCTCTCTATCCTCTCTCCGTTCCCTCTCTCTATCATCCCTCCGTTCCCTCTCTCTATCCTCTCCCCGTTCCCTCTCTCTATCCTCTCTCCGTTCCCTCTCTCTATCATCTCTCCGTTCCCTCTCTCTATCCTCTCTCCGTTCCCTCTCTCTATCATCTCTCCGTTCTCTCTCTCTATCCTCTCTCTGTTCCCTCTCTCTATCCTCTCTCCGTTCCCTCTCTCTATCCTCTCTCCGTTCCCTCTCTCTATCATCTCTCCGTTCCCTCTCTCTATCCTCTCTCCGTTCTCTCTCTCTATCATCTCTCCGTTCTCTCTCTCTATCCTCTCTCTGTTCCCTCTCTCTATCCTCTCTCTGTTCCCTCTCTCTATCCTCTCTCCGTTCCCTCTCTCTATCCTCTCTCCGTTCCCTCTCTCTATCCTCTCTCCGTTCCCTCTCTCTATCATCTCTCCGTTCCCTCTCTCTATCCTCTCTCCGTTCCCTCTCTCTATCCTCTCTCCGTTCCCTCTCTCTATCCTCTCTCTGTTCCCTCTCTCTATCCTCTCTCCGTTCCCTCTCTCTATCCTCTCTCCGTTCCCTCTCTCTATCCTCTCTCCGTTCCCTCTCTCTATCCTCTCTCTGTTCCCTCTCTCTATCCTCTCTCCGTTCCCTCTCTCTATCCTCTCTCTGTTCCCTCTCTCTATCGTCTCTCCGTTTCCTCTCTCTATCCTCTCTCCGTTCCCTCTCTCTATCGTCTCTCTGTTCCATCTCTCTGTATCGTCTCTCCGTTCCCTCTCTCTATCGTCTCTCAGGTAGAGACATTAAAAGACACGGGCTGGGAGAGAGTGCGGTGTCTGAGAGAGAGATGGACAGAGATGTTAGGGAAAACACAGACAGGGAGAGAGTGCGGTGTCTGAGAGAGAGATGGACAGAGATGTTAGGGAAAACACAGACAGGGAGAGAGTACAGTGTCTGAGAGAGGGATGGACGGAGACGTTAGGGGAGACACAGACAGGGAGAGAGTGCTGTGTCTGAGAGGGAGGGTTGGAAGGAGACGTTAGGGGAGACACAGACAGGGAGAGAGTGCGGTGTCTGAGAGAGGGATGGAAGGAGATGTTAGGGAAGACACAGACAGGGAGAGAGTGTGGTGTCTGAGAGAGGGATGGACAGAGACGTTAGGGGAGACACAGACAGGGAGAGAGTGCGGTGTCTGAGAGAGGGATGGAAGGAGACGTTAGGGGAGACACAGACAGGGAGAGAGTGCTGTGTCTGAGAGAGGGATGGACGGAGACGTTAGGGGAGACACAGACAGGGAGAGAGTGCTGTGTCTGAGAGAGAGAAGGAAGGAGACGTTAGGGGAGACACAGACAGGGAGAGAGTGTGGTGTCTGAGAGAGGGATGGACAGAGACGTTAGGGGACTCACAGACAGGGAGAGAGTGCTGTGTCTGAGAGGGAGGGTTGGAAGGAGACGTTAGGGGAGACACATACAGGGAGAGAGTGCGGTGTCTGAGCGAGAGATAGAAGGAGACGTTAGGGGAGACACAGACAGGGAGAGAGTGCGGTGTCTGAGAGAGGGATGGAAGGAGACGTTAGGGAAGACACAGACAGGGAGAGAGTGTGGTGTCTGAGAGAGAGATGGACAGAGATGTTAGGGAAGACACAGACAGGGAGAGAGTGCTGTGTCTGAGAGAGGGATGGACAGAGACGTTAGGGGAGACACAGACAGGGAGAGAGTGCTGTGTCTGAGAGGGAGGGTTGGAAGGAGACGTTAGGGGAGACACATACAGGGAGAGAGTGCGGTGTCTGAGAGAGAGGGATGGAAGGAGACGTTAGGGGAGACAGGGAGAGAGGGTGGTGTTTGACAGAGGGACAGCATTGTCTCTGATGCCCCTGCTGTCTGTGAATTGTAGGAAACCCCGCTGACGAGCTGCGGCTGACCTTCCCCGTGCGCGACGGCGTTGTCCTGGAACCCTTTCGGTTGGAACATAATCTCGCCGTCAGCAACCACATCTTTTACCTGCGCCATTCTGTTCATCAGACGCTGACGTGGAGGTGAGGGGTTGAGCGGGGGGGTGGGTGCCAAGAGACCGGGGCTGAGGCAGAGAGTGGTAGATAGCTTTTCCCCGTCTCCCTCACCAGCTCAAGGGGACAATTTGCAGATGAGAAATCCTGTGGCCTAGACAGCGTCCGTCCCAGCCCCTGAACAAACGGAAACACAAAACCGATTGCTCCTCACGCCTATCTTTTCCTGAAATCGTGTTGCACTTCAAGCACCGTGTTTAGCAGCAGTGAGTCAGCGCTCGGAAAGTGTCTCGGTTTTTCTCCAGACGGACCTGATTCGATTCCCCGATATTCTGGGAACAGGCCCTTCGGCCCAACAAGTCCATACCGACCCTCCGAGGAGTATCCCACCCAGACCCATTCCCCTACATTTACCCCTTCACCGAACACTCCGGGCAATTTAGCACGGCCAATCCACCCTAACCTGCACATCCCTGAGCACTATGGGTAATTTAGCACGGCCAATCCACCCTAACCTGCACATCCCTGAGCACTATGGGTAATTTAGCACGGCCAATCCACCCTAACCTGCACATCCCTGAGCACTATGGGTAATTTAGCATGGCCAATCCACCCTAACCTGCACATCCCTGAGCACTATGGGTAATTTAGCACGGCCAATCCACTCTAACCTGCACATCCCTGAGCACTATGGGTAATTTAGCACGGCCAATCCACCCTAACCTGCACATCCCTGAGCACTATGGGTAATTTAGCACGGCCAATCCACCCTAACCTGCACATCCCTGAGCACTGTGGGTAATTTAGCAAGGCCAATCCACCCTAACCTGCACATCCCTGAGCACTATGGGTAATTTAGCACGGCCAATCCACCCTAACCTGCACATCCCTGGGCACTATGGGTAATTTAGCATGGCCAATCCACCCTAACCTGCACATCCCTGACCACTGTGGGTAATTTAGCATGGCCAATCCACCCTAACCTGCACATCCCTGAGCACTATGGGTAATTTAGCATGGCCAATCCACCCTAACCTGCACATCCCTGAGCACTATGGGTAATTTAGCATGGCCAATTCACCCTAACCTGCACATCCCTGAGCACTATGGGTAATTTAGCATGGCCAATCCATCCTAACCTGCACATCTTTGGATTGTGGGAGGAAACTGGAGCACCCAGAGGAAACCCACACAGACACGGGGAGAATGTGCAAACTCCACACAGACAGTCGCCCCGAGGTTGGAATCGAACCCGGGTATTGGCACTGTGAGGCACCGTGCCGTCTGAGCGCACCGGAGTGATTTCATATTTTCCAGCGGCTACCTAGCTCTCTCTGTGTCGTGCCGCGAGAGTGTCAATGCTGTGGCCTTTTTCCAGTGGGGGACAGGTTAAACCTTGGGCTCTGCTGAAAGGGCTGCAGTTGCCAGTCTCACCACAGGAGGGCAGCCCGGCTCCCTGGTAGAGGAACGGGCTCTCCATCCCGTGGGGAAACGAGCATCATGGGTGGGAGGTGAGCCATGCCACAGTGGGTTCACTGGCACACCTGGAGGGAGTGCCAACCCCCCCCGCCTCCCAGAGGGCAAACAAATGCAGGAAGCGAGAGGCCAGCGCCCGAAGGGGTGCGGCCTGTCGGAGCGGAGGCGTTAAACCGAGGACCCGTCACGCGGGCACCTGAGAGCGCACGACGCCATCTTGCGGGCCAACACCCACGGCCGTCAAGCAACAACCCAGAATGCCCGCGATCTGGTCACGGAGATGTGGGCAGCACTGGGAAAGGCCAAGAGGAGACCAAAACTGGACACAGTCCGCCAGGTGTGGCCTCACCAGCTCCCTGTACCATAACCTCCCTGCTTTTAAACTCCATCCCTCTGGCAATGGAGGACAGAGCTCCATCTGCCGTCCTCAGTACCTGCCGTACCTGCAGGGCGTATATTTCTACGACCAACCTTCCGAGGTTCATACACGTGCTGCAGACAAAGGGGAACCTGGCGGGTGTAACGTATTTCGATTTCCAGACAAAGGGCAACAAAAAATAAACCCTCATAGCGGAGGTGGTAACATGAGAAAGAGATGGGAGAGAGAGAGAGATCTGAGGGAGAGAGATGCCTGAGAGAGATTGAGAGAGGGACAGAAATATATGATGGGGGAGAGACAGTGGGGATGAAGAGAGAGGGATGGAAAAGAGATGAGAGAGAGATGTCTGAGGGAGAGAGAGAGAGAGAGGTGTCTGAGAGAGAGAGACAGAACGGTTATGATGGGGGAGAGACAGTGGTGACGAAGAGAGAGGGATGGAAGAGAGACAATGGGAGAGAGAGAGAGAGAGGTGTCTGAGAGAGAGAGAGAGGGATGGAAGAGAGATGATGAGAGAGAGAGATGTCTGACAGCGAGAGAGAGAGGTGTCTGAGAGAGAGAGAGAGACAGAACGGTTATGATGGGGGAGAGACAGTGGTGACGAAGAGAGAGGGATGGAAGAGAGATGGTGTGAGAGAGAGAGAGAGAGAGAGATGCCTGCGATCGAGAGAGAGGTGACTGAGAGATGTCTGAGAGAGAGAGACAGAATAGATATGATGGGGGAGAGACAGTGGTGATGAAGAGAGAGGGCTGGAAGAGAGATGTGAGAGAGAGAGAGAGAGAGCACGGTGCCTGAGAGGGATGGATAATAGATAGGTTGGTAAACTGCAAGTCAGCATTAGTGGGTCTTTTTTGGGTTGAAAGAGTAGATCAGTACAGGGACCTCAAAATTTACACTTTATATAAATGGCCTGGATGAAGATATAGTTGCTGAACTTGCTGCAGGTAGATAGGATAGTGAAGGCAGCGTTTGGTATGCTTTCCTTTATTGGTCAGAGTATTGAGTACAGGAGTTGGGAGGTCACGTTGCGGCTGTACAGGACATTGGTTAGGCCGCTGTTGGAATATTGCGTGCAATTCTGGTCTCCTTCCTGTCGGAAAGATGTTGTGAAACTTGAAAGGGTTCAGAAAAGATTGACAAGGATGTTGGAGGGGTTTGAGCTATAGGGAGAGGCTGGATAGGCCGGGGCTGTTTTCCCTGGAGCGTCAGAGGCTGAGGGGTGACCTTATAGAGGTTTATAAAATCATGAGGGGGCATGGATAGGATAAATAGACAAGGTCTTTTCCCCTGGGGTGGGGGAGTCCAGAACTAGAGGGGCATAGGCTTAGAGTGAGAGGGGAAAGATATAAAAGAGACCTAAGGGGCAACTTTTTCACACAGAGGGTGGTACGTGTATGGAATGAGCTGCCAGAGGAAGTGGTGGAGGCTGGTACAATTGCAACATTTAAGAGGCATCTGGATGGGTATATGAATAGGAAGGGTTTGGAGGGATATGGGCCGGGTGCTGGCAGATTAGGTTAGGGTATCTGGGTAGGCACGGACAGGTTGGACCGAAGGGTCTGTTTCCGTCTCGATGACTCCATGACAGTAAGGTGCGAGGAGGCTACAAAGGCGATCTAGAAAATTTCAGTGAGTCAGCAAAGAGGTGGCAAATGGAATATCGTGTGGGCCGAATGGTGGGCGGTCGGGGAACTGTGAAGTACAGAGGGATCTGGGTGTCCATGTGCATTAGTCACAGAAGTCAGTCGACCAGCACATCAAATAATCTGGGCAAGTCAAAGGGTAAGGTCATTTATTGTGAGGGGAGCTGGAGATTTATAAGTTTAGAGTTCTACGGGGGTGAGTGGACTGTTTTATCAGGGAACGCTAGTCCCCTGGCAATTTGTCGAATCAGAGGTGACTTAATTGAGATCTGCAAAGGATCTGATGGGGGGTGGATATATGAGAATCTAGAACCAGAGGGCCACAGTTTGAAAATGTCGTGGAAGCGAGGGGGTCCCATTCAAGAGAGAGAGGGGGGGGGTCCAATATTTTGCCCTGCTGAAAGTGGGGACTGCAGACTAGAGGCAAGATTAGAGAGGGGTGCTGGAAAAGCACAGCAGGTCAGGTAGCAGGAAAATCGTTCCTAACGTCCCTGATTTTGCCCAGTATTTTGCCAGTCTCTGCAGCCAGGTGCACAGAGCGCCACTCACCAACCGGAGAGAACCGATGGTCCTGGGTTCGAATCCCCAGTGGGCTCCAGGTTCGCTGGGAGTGAGGGAGTGGGCACTTGAACCGGGAGAGAGAGAGAGAGAGAGGGGGGGAGACAGAGAGAGGGAGAGAGAGACAGAGAGAGACTTGAGTCGGCGTTTGAGAACTCTCAGAAAAGCCAACCCGCTACGGGGAGAAATCGGGGACAGCCCGAGAAAGATCAGGGGAGAGTCCACAATCTTCAGGTTGATGTGAAAATCCTTGCAGGCAAGATAATGTCGGATTTGCGACATGGTGGCTCAGCGGTTAGCGCTGCTGCCTCACGGCGCCAGGGACCCAGGTTCGATTCCAGCCTCCTCCACACAGTGTGTGTGGAGTTTGCACATTCTCCCCAACGTCTGCATGGGTTTCCTCCAAGTGCTCCAGTTTCCTCCCACAGTCCAAAGATGTGCAGGTTAGGCTGGGTCGGCCATGCTAAATTACCCATAGTGCTCAGGGATGTGCAGGTTAGGGTGGATTGGCCATGCTAAATTACCCATAGTGCTCAGGAATGTGCAGGTTAGGGTGAATTGGCCATGCTAAATTACCCATAGTGCTCAGGGATGTGCAGCTTAGGGTGAATTGGCCGTGCTAAATTACCCATAGTGCTCAGGGATGTGCAGGTTAGGGTGAATTGGCCATGCTAAATTACCCATAGTGCTCAGGGATGTGCAGGTTAGGGTGAATTGGCCGTGCTAAATTACCCATAGTGCTCAGGGATGTGCAGGTTAGGGTGGATTGGCTGTGCTAAATTACCCATAGTGCTCAGGGATGTGCAGGTTAGGGTGGATTGGCTGTGCTAAATTACCCATAGTGTTCAGGGATGTGCAGGTTAGGGTGGATTGGCCGTGCTAAATTACCCATAGTGCTCAGGGATGTGCAGGTTAGGGTGGATCGGCCATGCTAAATTACCCATAGTGCTCAGGGATGTGTAGGTTAGGGTAGATTGGCTGTGCTAAATTACCCATAGTGCTCAGGGATGTGCAGATTAGGGTGGATTGGCCATGCTAAATTACCCATAGTGCTCAGGGATGTGCAGGTTAGGGTGGATTGGCCATGCTAAATTACCCATAGTGCTGAGGGATGTGTAGGTTAGGGTGGATTGGCCGTGCTAAATTACCCATAGTGCTCAGGGATGTGCAGATTAGGGTGGATTGGCCATGCTAAATTACCCATAGTGCTCAGGGATGTGTAGGTTAGTGTGGATTGGGCATGCTAAATTACCCATAGTGCTCAGGGATGTGCAGGTTAGGGTGGATTGGCCGTGCTAAATTACCCATAGTGCTCAGGGATGTGTAGGTTAGGGTGGATTGGCCGTGCTAAATTACCCATAGTGCTCAGGGATGTGCAGGTTAGGGTGGATTGGCCGTGCTAAATTGTCCCATAGTGCTCAGGGACGTGTTGGTTAGGTGCAATACTCAGGGGTAAATATAGGATAATAGGATCGAGGGGAATGGGTCTGGGTGGGTTACTCTTCGAAGGGTCAGTGTGGCCTTATTGGGCCGTAGGGCCTGTTTCCACACTTTCGGGACTCTCTGGTGAGGCATGTTTCCTGAATCTAGTTTCTTCGTGAGTTTAATGAGTATCTGTACGTCACATGTATCAGATCTGACTTGTATAAACACAAGGGAGAGAGCTCTCCTCCTCAGGTGAACGTATATCAGGTTGGCTCACAATCCAAATATCGAAAATAAGAGTAGGCCTTCCAATGGGATCTGTCATTCAATCTGATCACGCCTGACGTTTGATCTTACATTCCCGCTTTCGCCCCACACCCTTTTAATCTCTTTCAAGAAAACCTGCTGGAATATATTCAGCTACTTGGCTTCCACAGCCTTCTGTGGAAGAGAAGGCTGCAGGACGGTCTCCACCCTCTCAGTGAAGAGACGTTACCTCATATCAGAACCTCTCCCGTGACTTAAGACTGGCTGCTCCTTGGTTATAGGCTCCTCCCAACCAGGGGACGTCAATCGATCCAGTCCTGTGGGAATCGTCTACCTTTTAATCACATCCTCAACGCAGTCTTCGAAACTTTCATTAGACAGTCGGTCAATCCTAAATCTACTCAACCTCTCTTCATAGCTAGTGCCCTCCATAGCAGGCAGCATCCTGGTCAACCCCCACAGCACTCCCTCTACAGGTGAATAAATCCTTTCTTAGCTCGGGAGACCAAAGTTGCCAAAAAAAAGGGGAAGCGAAAAGGGAGAGGGGAGTGTGCTTTTTTCTTGCTACCCTTCCTGCGCCTCACGAGACATAAATTGGAGGCGGATTTGCTCTTGACGCGCTCACTGGTTCTCCTACAGGCCAGACCTGGAGCTGAAGTTCAAGTGGTGGCAGGGTGACTCAGTGGTTAGCGCCGCTGCCTCACAGCACCAGGGTCCAATTCCAGCCTTGGGTGACTGTCTGTGTGTGGAGTTTGCACGTTCTCCCCCGTGTCTGCGCGGGTTTCCTCCGGGTGCTCCGGTTTCCTCCCACAGTCCAAAGATGTGCAGGTTAGGGTGGATTGGCCATGCTAAATTACCCATAGTGCTCAGGGATGTGCAGGTTAGGGTGGATTGGCCATGCTAAATTACCCATAGTGCTCAGGGATGTGCAGGGTAGGGTGGATTGGCCATGCTAAATTACCCATAGTGTTCAGGGATGTGTAGGTTAGGGTGGATTGGCCATGCTAAGTTACCCATAGTGCTCAGGGATGTGCAGGTTAGGGTGGATTGGCCATGCTAAATTACCCACAGTGCTCAGGGATGTGCGGGTTAGGGTGGATTGGCCATGCTAAATTACCCATAGTGCTCAGGGATGTGTAGGTTAGGGTGGATTGGCCGTGCTAAATTACCCATAGTGCTCAGGGATGTGCAGGTTAGGGTGGATTGGCCGTGCTAAATTGTCCCATAGTGCTCAGGGACGTGTTGGTTAGGTGCAATACTCAGGGGTAAATATAGGATAATAGGATCGAGGGGAATGGGTCTGGGTGGGTTACTCTTCGAAGGGTCAGTGTGGCCTTATTGGGCCGTAGGGCCTGTTTCCACACTTTCGGGACTCTCTGGTGAGGCATGTTTCCTGAATCTAGTTTCTTCGTGAGTTTAATGAGTATCTGTACGTCACATGTATCAGATCTGACTTGTATAAACACAAGGGAGAGAGCTCTCCTCCTCAGGTGAACGTATATCAGGTTGGCTCACAATCCAAGTATCGAAAATAAGAGTAGGCCTTCCAATGGGATCTGTCATTCAATCTGATCACGCCTGACGTTTGATCTTACATTCCCGCTTTCGCCCCACACCCTTTTAATCTCTTTCAAGAAAACTTGCTGGAATATATTCAGCTACTTGACTTCCACAGCCTTCTGTGGAAGAGAAGGCTGCAGGACGGTTTCCGCCCTCTCAGTGAAGAGACGTTACTTCATATCAGAACCTCTCCCGTGACTTAAGACTGGCTGCTCCCTGGTTATAGGCTCCTCCCAGCCAGGGGACGTCAATCGATCCAGTCCTGCGGGAATCGTCTACCTTTTAATCACATCCTCAACGCAGTCTTCGAAACTTTCATTAGACAGTCGGTCAATCCTAATTACTCAACCTCTCTTCATAGCTAGTGCCCTCCATAGCAGGCAGCATCCTGGTCAACCCCCACTGCACTCCCTCTACAGGTGAATATATCCTTTCTTAGCTCAGGAGACCAAAGTTGCCAAAAAAAAGGGAAGCGAAAAGAGAGAGGGGAGTGTGCTTTTTTTTTGCTACCCTTCCTGCGCCTCACGAGACATAAATTGGAGGCGGATTTGCTCTTGACGCGCTCACTGGTTCTCCTACAGGCCAGACCTGGAGCTGAAGTTCAAGTGGTGGCAGGGTGACTCAGTGGTTAGCGCCGCTGCCTCACAGCACCAGGGTCCAATTCCAGCCTCGGGTGACTGTCTGTGTGGAGTTTGCACGTTCTCCCCCGTGTCTGCGCGGGTTTCCTCCGGGTGCTCCGGTTTCCTCCCACAGTCCAAAGATGTGCAGGTTAGGGTGGATTGGCCATGCTAAATTACCCATAGTGCTCAGGGATGTGCAGGTTAGGGTGGATTGGCCATGCTAAATTACCCATAGTGCTCAGGGATGTGCAGGTTAGGGTGAATTGGCCATGCTAAATTACCCATAGTGATCAGGGATGTGTAGGTTAGGGTGGATTGGCCATGCTAAATTACCCATAGTGTTTCAGGGATGTGCAGGTTAGGGTGGATTGACCATGCTAAATTACCCATAGTGCTGAGGGATGTGCAGGTTAGGGTGGATTGGCCATGCTAAATTACCCATAGTGTTCAGGGATGTGTGGGTTAGAGTGGATTGACCATGCTAAATTACCCATAGTGCTGAGGGATGTGCAGGTTCGGGTGGATTGGCCATTGTTTTAAGTGCATTAGTCAGAGGGTTTGCTCTTCGGAGGGTCGGTGTATACTTATTGGGCCGAAGGGCCTGTTTCCCCACACTGTCGGGAATCTAATCTAATCTGATCTTCTGGCGTAAATTGGAGGCGGATTTGCTCTTGACGCGCACACTGGTTCTCCTACAGGCCGGACCTGGAGCTGAAGCTCAAGTGTTACCATCACGAAGACAGGCAGATGAACACCAACTGGCCGGCGTCTGTCCAGGTCAGCATCAACGCCACCCCGCTGACAATAGAGCGGGGCGAGAATAAAGCCACGCACAAACCCCTCTACCTGAAGCATGTGTGTCAGCCTGGGAGGAACACCATTCAGATCACCGTGACCGCTTGCTGCTGTGTAAGTATTTTTACCGTCTGCTGTTCCATAACACTGTGGCTTCACGAGGTGATTTTTATCCTGTTTTCTTTTGTAGAAGGGAGGTTTTAAGACAGACCGATTGAGTTGTCAACTTAGAAAGCCAGTAAACAGCTTTTGAGGGCTTCAGTTTTTTTTTTTAAAAAGAAGGTTGAAACAATAGATGCAGCCTGAATGGGTGTGGCCAACTCTCACAGACCGGGATTTCTAGTTCTACTTGTGTTTTTACGCCCAGCGAGAGTTTTGTAAAAGTCGGGTCGATCTTTTCCTTCTCTCTGTACAGTTGGTATTAGGAATATTAACTGTATTTGTTATTCTGTTAAGGTTTCTAAGTTATTAGAGCCATGGAGATGTACAGCAAGGAAACAGACCCTTCGGTCCAATCCGTCCATGCCGACCCAGATATCCCAACCCAATGTAGTCCCACCTGCCAGCACCCGGCCCATATCCCTCCAAACCCTTCCTATTCATATACCCATCAAAATGCCTTTTAAATGTTGCAATTGTACCAGCCTCCACCACTTCCTCTGGCAGCTCATTCCACACACGTACCACCCTCTGTGTGAAAAAGTTGCCCCTTAGGTCCCTTTTCAATCATTCCCCTCTCTCCCTAAACCTATGCTCCTCTAGTTCTGGATTCGCCCACCCCAGGGAAAAGACCTTGCCTATTTATCCTATCCATGCCCCCCATGATTTTATAAGGTCACCCATCAGCTTGCGACGCTCCAGAGAAAACAGTCCCAGCCTGTTCAACCTCTCCCTGTAGCTCAGATCCTCCAACCCTGGCAACATTCTTGTCAATCTTTTCTGAACCCTTTCAAGTTTCACAACATCCTCCCAATAGGAAGGAGACCAGAATTGCACGCAATATTCCAACAGTGGCCTAACCAATGTCCTGTACAGCCGCAACATGACCTCCCAACTCCTGTACTCAATACTCTGACCAATAAAGGAAAGCATACCAAATGCCTTCTTCACTATCCTATCTACCTGCGACTCCACTTTCAAGGAGCTATGAACCTGCACTCCAAGGTCTCTTTGTTCAGCAACACTCCCCAGGACCTTACCATTAAGTGGATAAGTCCTGCTAAGATTGGCTTTCCCAAAATGCAGCACCTCGCATTTATATTTCTTTCTTTGTTTTATTTTGTTAGGGAATTGGGAATATTAACCGTGTTTGTTATTCTTTAACGTTTTGCAAGAGAGTTGTCATACTTTGAACGATAGTGGTTGAATAAATGCTGTTTTGCTTAACATTGAGTCGTTTGACCAATCGAATTGTGTCTGAAACACAGCATTTTACATCTGTGTTTTAAATAAGGAAGGTGTTAGGATCGAGGCGACCTCCTTTATGTATTTTGAGGGGGCTTGATCTGAGCTGTAACACAACACTTCACAGTCATGTCAGCTCATAGGCCAGACCCTCTCCCTCCCACAGCACAGACAAATTGACATTCCTTTTTCCCCTTTCTCTTCACCTGGACTAATGCCACTTGGCGAGTGATCCATATCGCTGCACAGCAAACCAAGAAGAAAGAACGTTCCGGAACCGGAACGGGCCCTTCGGCCCTCCTGTCACCTATTTTCTGAGGGTCTGTATCCCTCTGCTCCCTGCCTGACTGGAAACGACGCTATTCTGCCCGCCCTCTACCACCTCCGCTGGCAAGCAAATCCTGGTCTGTGAGAGCTGGCCGCACCCATTCAGGCTGCGTCTATTGTTTCAACTGTTTTTTTTAAAAAACCCAAGACCCCAAAAGCTATTTACTGGCTTTCTCAGTAGACAGCTCAATCAGTCTGTCTAAAAACCTATCTTCTACAAAAAAAAAACAAGATTATAAAACCTGGCACCCACCACCCTCTGTGTAAAGAACCTGCCACCCAATATCTCCCTTAAACTTTTCCCCTCTCACCTTGAACCCATGACCCCCAGTAATTGAGACCCCCCCACTCTGGGGAAACAGCTTCTTGCTATCCACCCTGTCTACACCTCTCATGATTTTGTAGACCTCAGTCAGGTCCCCCCCCCTCCAACCTCTGTCTTTTGAATGAAAATAATCCCAGTCTCTTCAACCTCTCGTCATAGCTAGCGCCCTCCACACCAGGCAACTGCCTGCTGAACCTCCCCTGCACTCTCTCCAAAGCGTCCACATCCTTCTGGTAAAGTTAAATCTCAGCTAGTGGGATTTAACGTTGGTTCACAAATTGGGGATGTTTAGCAGTAGGGAATGCTGGATGACTAAAGAAATTGAGGGGTTTGGTTATGGAAAAGAAGGAAGTATATGTCAGGGATAAACAGCAGAGATTGAGTGAATCCTTAGCAGAGTATAAAGGCAGTAGGAGTATAGTTAAGAAAGAAGTTAGGAGGGCAAAAGGGGGCTCAAGATAGTTGTGGCAAATAAAGTTACGGAGAATCCAAAAGGATTGTATAAATGCATTCAGGATAAAAGGGTAACTAGGGCTTATGCCCGAAACGTCGATTCTCCTGCTCCTTGGACGCTGCCTGACCTGCTGCGCTTTTCCAGCAACACATTTTGCAGCTCTGATCTCCAGCATCTGCAGTCCGCACTTTCTCCTAGAGAATAGGGCCCCTCCTCCAAGATCCACCCACCAGTATTTTGCATCAGTGTTTACTGAGGAGAAGGACATGGAAGATATCGAATGAGGGGAAGTAGATGGTGACATCTCGAAAAATGTCCATATAGCAAATGAGGAAGCGCTGGATGTCTTGAAACGCTTAAAAGTGGATAAATCCCCAGGACCTGATCAGGCGTACCCGAGAACTCAGTGGGAAGCTAGAGAAGTGATTGCTGCTGAGATATTTGTATCATCGATAGTCACAGGTGAGGTGCCGGAAGACTGGAGGTTGGCAAACGTGGTGCCACTGTTTAAAGAAGGGTGGTAAGGACAAGCCAGGGATCTATAGACCAGTGAGCCTGACCTCGGTGGTGGGCAAGTTGTTGGAGGGAATCCTGAGGGGCAGGAGTTTGCATTTCACACAGACTTGGGTGGGAGGGCGAGCTGTAGGGAGGATGCAAGTTGAGTGAGAGGGTCAATACACGGCAGATACAGTGAGGGTGTTCACTCTGGGAGCAGAAACGGGAAGGCAGATTATTATCCAAACAGCGAGTGGTTGGGAAAGAGAGGTGGACAGTCAAAGGATATGGATCAGGACTGAGAAATGAGGAAAAACCCAGAGAGCGAGGGATCCTGTGGTCATCTCTGTCACGGGAAGTGCAGCATTGAGTGTATCTCAGGAAGGAGTTGGATATAGTTCTTAGGACAAAGGACGGGGGTAGGGGGAAAGTGAGAATGGCCAGAGTCGGACAATTAGCCCACGATCCCAATGAGGGGTGGAACATTTTGAAGAGAAAGAGAGCACCTTTCAATAGCGCCTGATGTGCGTGGAGCAAAACCCCTTTGCGATTTTTTCATTGTGTTTTTGGAAGAGTTGAAACCAGCTCAGAGCTGACAAACACTTCTCTCAGCTGCTGTGGACGGTGGTCGGTGAAAATCTGCGGTGTTTTGTCACCACAAGAGGGTAGGCCGTGTCACATCGGTCGAGGCCCAGTAAAACAGGCTTCTGGTCACTGCTAGGCCTGGAGAAGTCTGCAGATTAAGCTGCTTTCACTTCAGTGCAAGAGGCCTAACAGGGAAGGCAGATGAACTCAGGGCATGGTTAGGAACTTGGGACTGGGATATCATAGCAATTACAGAAACATGGCTCAGGGATGGACAGGACTAATGTTCCAGGATACAAATGCTACAGAAAGGATAGAAAGGGAGGCAAGAGAGATGGGGAAGTGGCGTTTTTGACATTGCAGCTATACTGAGGAAGGATATTCCTGGAAATACATCCAGGAAAGTTATTTGGGTGGAACTGAGAAGTAAGAAAGGGATTATGGCCTTATTGGGATTGTACTATAGATTGCCCAATAGTCAAGAGGGAAATTGAGAAACAAACTTGTAAGGAGATCTCAGTTATCTGTAAGAATAATAGGGTGGTTATGGTCGGGGATTTTAACTTTCTAACCATAGACTGGGACTGCCATAGAGTTAAGGGTTTAGATGGAGAGGAATTTGATAGGTTGTTGAGTTTTGAGAAGATTTGTAGCCCAGGTTGAGGCTCTGGATGTAAGTTTGCTCTCTGAGCTGGAAGGTTCATTACCAGACGTTTTGACCTGACATGAAATAACATCATCAGGGAGCCTGCAGTGAAGCCCTGGAGTTTTGTCCCACTTTCTATTTATGTGTTTAGCTTTCCTTGGGTTGATGATGTCACATCCTGTGTTGACCATGCCACAGAAAATGAGGGATGACCTTATAGAGGTTTATAAAATCATGATGGGCGTGACTAAACAAAGTCTTTTCCCCTGCAGTGGGTGGGTGTCCAGAACTCGAGGGGCTTTGGTTTAAGGTGAGAGGGGAAAAGAGACCTGAGGGGCAACTTTTTCACCCAGAGGGTGGTACGTGTGCGGAACGAGCTGCCAGAGGAAGTGGTGGAGGCTGGTACAATTGCAGAGGCATCTGGATGGGGACATGAGGGAGGTTGAATGTCTAGTAAAGAGGAAGAAGGAGGCTTACATAAGGTTGAGGAAACAGGGTTCAGACAGAGCGTTGGAGGGATACAGGATAGCCAGGAGGGAGCTGAAGAAAGGGATGAGGAGAGCTAAGAGAGGGCATGAGAAATCCTTGGCGGGTAGGATCAAGGATAACCCCAAGGCCTTCTATGCGTATGTGAGAAACATGAGAATGACGAGAACGAGGGTAGGTCCGATCAAGGACAGTAGTGGGAGATTGTGTATTGAGTCGGAAGAGATAGGAGTGGTCTTAAATGAGTACTTTTCTTCAGTATTTACGAACGAGAGGGACCGTATTGTTGAAGAGGAGAGTGTGAAACGGACTGGTACGCTAGAGGAGATACTTGTTAGGAAGGAAGATGTGTTGGACATTTTGAACAACTTGAGGATAGACAAGTCCCCCGGGCCTGACGGGATATATCCTAGGATTATGTGGGAAGCAAGAGAGGAAATTGCAGAGCCGTTGGCAATGATCTTTTTGTCTTCACTGTCAACGGGGGTGGTACCAGGGGACTGGAGAGTAGCGAATATTGTGCCCCTGTTCAAAAAAGGGAATAGGGATAACCCCGGGAATTACAGGCCAGTTAGTCTTACTTCGGTGGGAGGCAAAGTAATGGAAAGGGTACTGAGGGATAGGATTTATGAGTATCTGGAAAGACACTGCTTGATTAGGAAGGGTTTGGAGGGACATGGGCCGGGTGCTGGCAAATGAGACTAGATATCTGGGTCAGCATGGACGAGATGGGCAGGAGGGTCTGGTTCTGAGCTGTCCATCACTATGAGTCTATGAATTAGCTCTCCCGCTGTCAAACTGACGGACATTGTGCTTTCCCTCCAACCCTCCACGCAGTCCCATCTGTTTGTGCTGCAGTTGGTACACAGACCCTCCGTCCGGTCAGTGCTGCAAGGCCTCCTGAAAAAGAGGTTGCTACCTGCTGAACACTGCATTGCAAAAAGTGAGTACTCCACATTCTTCAGGCACGTGTGTGTGCATGTGTGCGTGTCTCTGTGAGTGTGTATGTGTACGTGTCTCTGTGAGTGTGTGTGTCTCTGTGAGTGTGTGTGTATGTGTCTCTGTGAGTGTGTGTTTGTCTCTGTGAGTGTGTGTGTGTGTGTCTCTGTGAATGTGTGTGTGTCTCTGTGAGAGTGTGTCTGTGAGTGTGTGTTTGTCTCTGTGAGTGTGTGTCTCTGTGAATGTGTGTGTGTCTCTGTGAGAGTGTGTGTCTGTGAGTGTGTGTTTGTCTCTGTGAGTGTGTGTCTCTGTGAGTGTGTGTGTGTCTCTGTGAGAGTGTGTGTCTGTGAGTGTGTGGGTCTCCCTCTGTTAGGCAGGCACATATGAACAAGAATTTTTACCAACTTGCCATTTGGCCATTTTCACATACAACAATCCCCCGCTCTCTCTGTGTCTCTCTCTCTGTGTCTCTCTCTCTGTGTCTCTTTCTGTCTCTCTCTTTCTCTCTGACTCTCTCTCTCTGTGTCTCTTTCTGTCTCTCTATCTCTGTCTGTCGCTCTCTCTGTCTCTGTCTCTCTCTTTCTCTTCCTTCTCTCTCTCTGCCTCTCTCTCTCCCTCTCTGTCTCTCTCTCTCTCTCTCTGTGTCACTCTCTCTGCCTGTCTCTCTCTCTCTCTGTGTCTCTCTCTCTCTGCCTGTCTCTCACTGTCTCTGTCTCTCTCTCTGCCTATCTCGCTCTCTCTCTGTCTATCTCTCTCTGTCACTCTCTCTATCTCTGTGTGTGTCTCTCTCTGTGTGTGTGTGTGTGTGTTTCTCTCTCTCTGTCTCTCCCTCTCTCTGTCTCTCTCTCTCTGCCTGTCTCTCTCTCTCTGTCTCTCTCTCTGTCTCTCTCTCTCTCTGTCTCTCTCTCTCTCTGCCTGTCTCTCTCTCTCTGTGTCTCTCTCTTTCTGTCTCTCTCTCTCTCTCTGCCTGTCTCTCTGTCTGTCTCTCTCTCTCTGTCTCTCTGTGTCTGTCTCTCTCTCTCTCTCTGCCTGTCTCTCTGTGTGTCTCTCTCTCTGTCTGTCTGTCTGTCTGTCTCTCTCTCTGCTTGTCTCTCTCTGTGTGTGTGTGTGTCTCTCTCTTTGTCTGTCTGTCTCTCTCTCTGCCTATCTGTCTCTCTCTCTCTCTCTGTCTCCCCCTCTCTCTGTGTGTCTCTCTCACTCTCCCCTCCATGGGCTCACTGTTTATTGTCCCCCTCCCCGGCTGCCCTTTTGTTGAAGAGCCTGTATTTCCTAGTCGAGGCGTTACTGACCCGGGGTGGGGGGTGGGGGTGGGGACAGTGTCCGTCCACGTTGAGCAGTCCGCACGCACACTCCGCCCAGCGGTAAACACGTTTCTCCGTCTTCCTGCCCGCTGCAGTCAAGCGCCATTTCAGCGGCGGCGGCGGAGCCATCTCAGCCGGGAACCCGGGGCTGAGCGGGGAGGACGTGGTGGAACAGACAGCCGTGAGAGTCTCTCTGAAGTGCTCGATCACGTACAGACAGATCCAGCTGCCCGCAAGGGGCCATGCGTGCAAACACATACAGGTCAGTCCGCTCTGCCTCTGCCCTGCTGCCATGGAGACGTGGGCTGGGCCCACATTCCCGCCCCCACCCCCATCTCCCCCTTGGCGAAGGTGGGGGTGAGCGGCCATCTTGAACTGCGTTTGGTGTAGGGACCCCCACACAGCGCCCTAAGGGAGGGAGTCCCGGGATTCTGACCCAGTGACACTGAAGGAACGGCCGATATATTTCCGAGTCACGGACGGTGAGGGGAACTTGATGGGTGGTGTTCCCATGTACCTGCTGCCCCTTGTCCTTCCCGATGGAAGGGGCCGTGGGGTTTGGAAGGTGCTGTCTGAGGAGCCTGGGGGAGTTGCTGCAGTGCGTCTGGTAGATGGTACCCACTGCTGCTACTGAGCGTCGGGGGGGGGTGGAGGGAGTGGGGACAATCGACGGGGGGGCTGCTTTGCCCCTAAATGGTTCTCGAGTGTGGTTGGAGCTGTCCCCCCCATCCAGGGCAAGTGGGGAGTATTCCCTCACGCACCCTCCTGACTTGGGCCTTGTCGATGGTGGGAGACAGGCTTTGGGGGGGAGGATTCCCAGCCTCTGAGCTGCTCCCTGGGTTAGTAACAATGTGCAGGTCTGCACAGAGGAAGCAGTTTGTGCAGACCTGCTGTGTATTTGTGTGAATATTTGTTCACATTGTTCCACGTCTCTCGGGGAGAAGGTGTCCACACTTCAGATCCGTTATTGGAGCGTGGAGGGAGAAAACTGTCAAATGGGAAAGGAGCAAAGAAGGCAAGAGACCGAGGCTGGGTGTGACTGAGCATGGCTTTGGATACCTGGTCAGACCAGCCTGTGAACACCAACTCCTGAGCAGTTGCCGTTCGCTTCACATGGGCGGCACGGTGGCTCAGTGGTTAGCACTGCTGCCTCACAGCGCCAGGGTATGATTCCACCCTCGGCTGACTGTGTGTCTGTCTGTGGGGTTTGCACATTCTCCCCCCCCACCCCGCCCAAATGTCTGTGTGTGGGTTTCCTCCGGGTGCTCCGATTTCCTCCTACAGTCCAGGGATGTGCAGGTTAGGGTGGACTGGCCGTGCTAAATTACCCATAGTGCTCAGGGATGTGCAGGTTAGGGTGGACTGGCCGTGCTAAATTACCCATAGTGCTCAGGGATGTGCAGGTTAGGGTGGACTGGCCGTGCTAAATTACCCATAGTGCTCAGGGATGTGCAGGTTAGGGTGGATTGGCCGTGCTAAATTACCCATAGTGCTTAGGGATGTGCAGGTTAGGGTGGATTGGCCGTGCTAAATTACCCATAGTGCTTAGGGATGTGCAGGTTAGGGTGGATTGGCCATGCTAAATTACCCATAGTGCTCAGGGATGTGCAGGTTAGGGTGGATTGGCCGTGCTAAATTACCCACAGTGCTTAGGGATGTGTAGGTTAGGGCAGATTGGCCATGCTAAATTACCCATAGTGCTCAGGGATGTGCAGGTTAGGGTGGATTGGCCGTGCTAAATTACCCATAGTGCTCAGGGATGTGCAGGTTAGGGTGGATTGGCCGTGCTAAATTACCCATAGTGCTCAGGGATGTGCAGGTTAGGGTGAATTGGCCGTGCTAAATTACCCATAGTGTTCAGGGATGTGCAGGTTAGGGTGGATTGGCCGTGCTAAATTACCCACAGTGCTTAGGGATGTGTAGGTTAGGGCAGATTGGCCATGCTAAATTACCCACAGTGTTCAGGCTTGTGCAGGTTAGGGTGGATTGGCCATGCTAAATTACCCATAGTGCTCCGGGATGTGCAGGTTAGGGTGGATTGGCCATGGTGGGCGGGGTTACAGGGAGACAGGTAAGCAGGTAAAGTTGGCTGAGATGCTGTTCAGAGGGTCTGTGTGGACCTCATGGGCTGAATGGCCACAGTGCAGGGATTCTGATTCTATGATAAACCCAGGACGAACAATCGGGGAGCTGTAATCGGACCATTCGACCAGTCTTCTGGTTACCATCTGGCTTTGATTCCAAGTCAACACAGTCGGATTTATTCGAATATCGAGAGGTCTCTGATCAGACATGAAATCAGTTTGTTCCCACGCTAACTGCGTTCTGCCCGAAGTGATTGAAATCCAATCTGGACTGAATTCCGCTTCAGGTGATCGATAAAGGTGTTTTTACTGTCAAAGGATCTCTCAAGTGGGTAATGATGGTGTGGGATAAATCAGCCTGACACTGCTGTCTCTGTCTTTCCCAGTGTTTTGACCTGGAGTCTTACTTACAGTTGAATTGTGACCGAGGAACTTGGCGTTGCCCAGTGTGCAAGTAAGTTCTTTGCTCGTGTTTTCTTTTGATGGGAACAAAAATCCTCAATTGTCTCCCCCCCCCCGTGCCTTGCAATGCTCTCGAAAAGAATCCATCGCCACTGGAGATGACTGATCTCCGGTAGGAAGTTACCGAACTGAGTCTGCCCGGCCTTCTGGGATTGGCGGTGTCAAAGGTTCACAGTCCAAAATGGCTGCCCTGCCGACAGGTGACAAACCCCAGTTGGTTTGAGCTGCCCCAAGTTCAGGGAATTATCCCTCTGCGACACGTCCCCGTAAATTCCAACTCCATCTTATTGTTCCAAACATTCGGGAATATCGTGAATTCAGTCTCCCCTCCCAGAATGCTCCTGGGAATCCGTCAACTAGGTTTTCATGGCTTTGTAAGGCCATGCCAAGTCACGAGAGTTTCTTTTCCAACTCCCTCCCCTCTGCCACTCTGGAGTTGAGGTAAAGTCAAGTTGAGATAAAGTCTTGAAAACACCTTGCCCGTTATTCTGTGGCGTGGCACCTTTTTGGAGTCCCCTGGACACACCAGATAAATGAAACCTCTTGCGTCAGGCCATTCATCCCACTCCACCATTCAGTCAGATCAGGGGGGGATCCAGCTTCTCTACATATCCGCCCAGTTCATCCCTTGCTTGTCGGGAATCCAACCGGTAAAGATTCCGAGGCTCTGCTTTCATCGTCTTCCTTCCTAAGGCCTGGTGAGCGACCCTAGTCCTTGGCTTGAAGCCTCTTGGCCATTCTAGATCCTCTCCCCAAACAGGAAATGTCGAGGGGAATAGAGAGAAAGCGGAATTCAGCCATGATCCACAGGCGGATAGCTTCCGACCTCTCCTCTGCCGTGACCCCTCAGGATTATGGGTGTCTCAGCATCACCATTGGTCTCTCTCGTGAACAAGTCTGGGGTCACACTGACTGTACGCTTCCCCACATTCCCCCAACGCGCTCCGACCCTCACCACTCGTCCGTATTTGGGTTGTTGCATCTCAAGCCAACGACAAGCAACCATGAGGAGACAGAACACAGGAAAGCGATCGAGTGGCGGGAGCGTAAACGATCACAATCTCTTCCTCGGCGGCAGCCATTGGCATCTGGATGTGAGGTGGAGAGCGCCCCCCTGTGTCCACTGAGGTGGAGGTTATCGGGAAGGTTAAGTTCCAGGGCGTGACGGTCGCCAATCTCTTCTGGTCCATCCACGTTGGCGCGGCGGTCAAGAAAGCGCGGCAACGCCTCAGGAAGCTCAGGAAATTCGGCACGTCCGTAAAGAGCCTTCCCAATTTTTATAGGTGCGCCATAGAAAGCGCCTTATCCGGACGCATCACTGCGTTGGCGTGCTCTTCCCGAGTGCGTAAGAAGCAACAGAGAGTTGTGCGCACATTTCGTCACGCCAACCCACGTCCCATCCACCGACACCTCTTGAGTAGGCAATTCAAGCCCCCCACCCCCCCCATCCCGCCCAGGGTTATAAAATCTCCCAACCCCTTCTGTCGTGCAGAAGCCTCAATGAAATCTCTTGCCATTCGGCCCCTCCATCCCACTCCACCGTTCAAGTCAAGTCAGGGCGGCTCCAGCCCCTCTCCACGTTTCCGCCCTGTGGCCGTTCAATCCCTGGCCCGTCAAGAATCCGACCGGTGAAGATTCCCAGGCTCCATTCCCACCGTCTTTCGAGGGCGTGCCTGGAGAGGGTGACTCTGTGAGTTAGCCATTCCAAGATCCTCCCCCCCCCCCCCCCCAGCCGGTTCAAGACCAGCTTCCTGCTCGCGGTCAGACATCTGAACGGCCCTCTCAATTTTCTGACCGACTGTTTTGGATCTGTGTAGCCTTGCCTTTGTTATTCCTCTTTCCGTTCTCTGGCCCCGCTTTGAATTTGCCCGGGTGACACGTGCCAAGAATAAACCGGGACACATCAGGTTTGAAAAACGTGCTGAGAGTTTGAGAAAAAACTAAAATCAATGCCGTGTCAATTTGGGGTTTGTAATTTTGCGGCGTGCGTGTGTGTTTTTCTTAATTCCTGTCGGCTTCCAGTAACTTCCCTGTCCACCTTTTAACAGTAAGACGGCGTTGCTGGAAGGCTTGGAGATCGACCAGTACATGTGGGGAATCTTAGTGGCCATTCAGAAGTAAGTTGCGTTTTGAGCTGCTCTCGCTCGCCTGGCCCTGACGTCTGAGCCCCAGACGGGAAACGCCGTGGTCTTTTCGCGATGGGGGGGAGAGGCGGGGGGGTACACCAGGAGTGTCAGCCCTCTGCGGAACAGCGTCGCTGTCTCAGACCCAGTCTCCACGCTGGCAGACGGCCGGAGATAACGTGAAGCCCCGAAGCACCCGCTCCCCCATTTCCCCTCTCCACCTTACTGCAAGGTGACCATAAGGTAGAGGGGCAGAATTAGGCCATTCAGCCCCATTCGGTCATGGCTGATATGTTGCGGAACCCCTTCTCTGCCTGCTCCCCTTGAACCCCTTACCAAACCAAGGACCCAGCACACCTCTGTCTTCAATGCGCTCAGTGACCTGACCTCCACAGCTCTCTGCGGCAATGGGACCCACAGATTTCCCCAGCCTCCGGCTGAAGAAATTCCCTCCCCCCTCTCAGTTCGGAAGGGTCATCCCTTCGCTCTGAGGCTGTGCCCTCGGGTCCTCCTCTCTCCTTCTCCCGGAAGCATCTTCCCCCATGTCCACGCTCTCCAGGCCTCTTGTGAGGCTCAGTCGGACTCCCCCCCCAACCCCACCCACCTCCTTCATCCTTCTCAACCCCATCGAGTGTAGGCCCGTAATCCTGACCCGCTCCTCATACTTCCATCCCCGGGATCATCCTTGCAAACTTCCCCTGGATCCCCTCCTAGGCCCGCGCATCCTTCCTACAGATACGGGGCCCGGAGCCCCCTCACGATATTCCAGAATGCTTGGCCGTGGGCTTCCTAAGGCCGCAGGAGGCAGGAGGAGACATGGAGCCGTGCCTCGGTTTGGGACAGGCCGTTGTTTCCCGTCGCCTCCCAGCGAGAGACGCTTGAGGGGGAGGGGGGGGGGGCGTGGGTGTCGTCTGAGGAAGTGTCAAGCGAAATCGAGTGTGGCCTGAGGATGGGGTTCTGGGAAAAATTTTGCAAAAACTGCGGCCCCTCCCCTCAATCAGCCAACCTCCCCAAATCGAGAAATATCCCACACCGGGTGACGTTAGCCTGCGGTGAGGCGCTTGTTATTTATGTGTCGTGGGCTGTTGTGGTGGGTGGTATTACGCTCGGTTCCACCACACTGGAACAGCTCCTGATGAATGTAAAGGACCCCATAGCAACAGAATGACCATTATATACAAAATACAAGGACTGCGCCAAACATTACATCAGAGAGAGACGGGCAGGAAACTAGCCACCAGAGTGCCAACTAAACACCAGAAGACGTGACCAGCTATCACACAGACTAAAGAGTTTGACTGGAATAACACATCCATCCTGGGACAGGCACGCACGGGAATTCCCAGAGGCCAGGCATTTCTGTCAACAAACCGAATCGATCTGGACCCCATTTTACCCCACCTCTCGGAACCAGAACCGAGCGCGATATCACCCACCGCGACAGGCCAAGTGAGACATCACACCAGCGCTTCACCTGAGGCTCACTGACGATGTTACTGAGCACGGTGTCGGCAAACTTCCGACCCTGAGCGACAAATCCTCTCCGAAGTCGCGAGAGATTTGCGCCGACACGGACGCCACTTTAGAATCACGGTTCAAAAGGGCGAGGGGGTGTTGAAAAAAAAAAGCGCAGGGGGCTTTGGGATGAAGGAATTGGGGAGCAGGGAGCAGACCCCTCTGCGCCTGTTCCTGCTGTCCCAGCAGCCTCCTTGACAACACTCAGCGCCTGACGGTCACTCTGCGGCAGAGAACGCCGCTTTCCTGTGACGGGTGGTCAGCTTGTGACTGAAAGGACAGGGTCAGTGCATTGACAAGCTGCGTCACGCCCGTGCCTCTGTCTGCTCTCTTCCTCCCCCCCCTCCCGACTCCCACAGCACCGAGTTCGAAGAGGTGACCATCGACCCGACGTGCAGTTGGAGGCCGGTGCCCGTGACGCCAGAGCTGCACGTCAAGGATGACCCCGACGTGCCTGCAGCCAAGCGCGGCAAGACCATGAGCCCCGGCCAGACGATCATGCCCAACGTCTTGGAGATGATTGCATCCCTGGGACCAGGGGGCTCCCCGTACCCATCGCTGACACTGCCACCAGGGGGCATCGTCAACCACGCTGACCACCCTCATCAGAGTAAGTACGCCGACATGGCGGTGGCTGTGTTAGCATTAACCCGGGGGAATGGCTTGGGGAGATCCGGGTTCTAATCCCGCTGTCGCGGAAGGTGGAATTTGACCTCGGTAAAAACCTGGAGTGCCGAATCGAACGACGGCCATCGCTGATTCTCAGGGTAAACCCACCCGGTTCACAAACGTCCCTTCGGGAAGAAACTCCTGGCCTGGTCTGGGCCTACACATGACTCTGAGACACTATGGCAATATGGGTGACAAGCTCCAGGCCAATGATGGGCGGGCATTGAATGTTGTGGCTCGTCAGTGATGTCCCCATCCTGCGAATGTACAATTTAAAACAAAACGGTGCGCACACAGGCAAACCTTGCATTTCTATAGCGCCCCCAGTGACCGCAAGCCATCGCAGAGCTCCCGCAGCGTGATTGTCCTTCTGTGAGACGGGCAGTCGAGGGATACAATTCGTCCCCCGATGACGGGCCTCAAGCAGCCCACTCGTCCTCCGATGGGAATGGTGCTGTGTTCTTCCAGCCTTCGACCTGAAATGTTTGCGACGTCTCAGAGAGAGGGAAGGGTCGCTTCCGACCCAGACTTCCTTCAGTGTCAGTCCCACATCCCACGCCTGTCCTCTCTCGTTGCATCCAACATGACGTTTGATTCCACCTTCTGCGCCACCCTCTTGTCTCTCCTCTTCAAAGTAAAAGCATGTTTCTGTCCAGGGCTGAGTACATACTAAATAAATCTGCCTGAGTGCTGTGTAAAACGTCATTTCTTCAAAACGTTTGCTCCTGCTCAGCTCTGGTCCCAGAGTGAAGGCCTCAAATCCACCAGGTAAGTGTTTCTAACCTCTTACCCTCCCAGAATGCTCTCTGTTTGCTTCCATTCGCCACCACTCATCTCCAGTCCCAGAGTGAAGGCCTCAAATCCACCAGGTAAGTATTTAATAATCACTTACCTTCCCACAGTGGTCTCCACTCACTCCCACTCAATTCCAGTCCCAGAGTGAAGGCCTCAAATCCACCAGGTAAGTTTTTACAACCTCTTACCTTCCCAGAATGCTCTCCACTCGCTCCTGCTCAGCTCGGGTCCTGATGTGAAGGCCTCAAATCCACCAGGCAAGTTTTTATCATCTCTTACCTTCCCAGAATGCTCTCTGTTTGCTTCCATTCGCCACCACTCATCTCCAGTCCCAGAGTGAAGGCCTCAAATCCACCAGGTAAGTTTTTAATAATCACTTACCTTCCCACAGTGGTCTCCACTCACTCCCACTCAATTCCAGTCCCAGAGTGAAGGCCTCAAATCCACCAGGTAAGTTTTTACAACCTCTTACCTTCCCAGAATGCTCTCCACTCGCTCCTGCTCAGCTCAGGTCCTGATGTGAAGGCCTCAAATCCACCAGGCAAGTTTTTATCATCTCTTACCTTCCCAGAATGCTCTCTGTTTGCTTCCATTCGCCACCACTCATCTCCAGTCCCAGAGTGAAGGCCTCAAATCCACCAGGTAAGTTTTTAATAATCACTTACCTTCCCACAGTGGTCTCCACTCACTCCCACTCAATTCCAGTCCCAGAGTGAAGGCCTCAAATCCACCAGGTAAGTTTTTATAATCTCTTACCTTCCCAGAATGCTCTCCACTCGCTCCTGCTCAACTCGGGTCCTGAAGTGAAGGCCTCAAATCCACCAGGTAAGTTTTTCTAACCTCGCAGAGTGCTGTCCACTCCTCTCCTGAAGTGCAGAATGATGGGAATTGGGCAGTGGGCAGGCGGAAGAGATAAGTGTAACTTGGCATCATGTTCAGCACAATACTGTGGGCCAAAGGGTCCTGTGCTGTGCTGTTCCATGTTCTATCACCACACCCAGTCTTTAAATTCGAAAGAATAAAGGCTAATGGTTCTTGATTAATCGTGAAACAACCCCTTCATCCCAGGAATCAGCTGAAGGGATTCCTTTCAAACCTCCTTCGATGCCAGTACATCCTTTCTTAAATACAGGGAATGGAACTCTACACAGTACTCCAGTTGTGTCTCACCAACACTCTGTACTGATGTAACGAGGCTTCCCTGTTTATAAACTCCAACTCTTGGCAGTAAAGTCAAAATACTTGCGACATTTATAAGCTAATGTTCTGTGTTTCATGCACTAGATCACCCAGAATCCTCTGCACTGTTTTGGAGACTACATTTTGTGAACTGGGTATCCAGGCAGAGGAAATCCCTCTGTTTACAATACACATTTGCTGACCTCAATAGGCGTTAGCACCAGATTGACAGAAAATAAGATTTATAGCTACTTTTGGCAGCTTGCTTTATTATTCATAGAGATCATAGGATCCTTACAGAGTGGAAACAGGCCCATTGGCACAATGAGTCACAATTAGGGTGGATTGGCCGTGCTAAATTACCCATAGTGCTCAGGGATGTGCAGGTTAGGGTGGATTAGCCATGCTAAATTACCCATAGTGCTCAGGGATGTGCAGGTTAGGGTGGATTGGCTGTGCTAAATTACCCATAGTGCTCAGGGATGTGCAGGTTAGGGTGGATTGGCCGTGCTAAATTACCCATAGTGCTCAGGGATATGCAGGTTAGGGTGGATTGGCCATGCTAAATTATCCATAGTGCTCAGGGATGTGCAGGTTAGGGTGGATTGGCCACGCTAAATTACCCATAGTGCTCAGGGATGTGCAGGTTGGGGTGGATTGGCCATGCTAAATTACCCATAGTGCTCAGGGATGTGCAGGTTAGGGTGGATTGGCCACGCTAAATTACCCATAGTGCTCAGGGATGTGCAGGTTAGGGTGAATTGGCCATGCTAAATTACCCATAGTGCTCAGGGATGTGCAGGTTGGGGTGGACTGGCCGTGCTAAATTACCCGTAGTGTTAGGTGAAGGGGCAAATGTAAGGGAATGGGTCTGGGTGGGTTGCTGTTTGGAGGGTCAGTGTGGACTTGTTGGGCCGAAGGACCTGTTTCCACACTGTAGGGATTCTAACCTAATCTAATCACAATGCTCCTTCAGTTCGCTGTGAAAGGACACACGCTCTCAGGAGCTTGGAAAGACAACAACTCAGGTTCACAGCTCCTTGGATGCTGCCTGACCTGCTGCGCTTTTCCAGCAACACATTTTCAGCTCTGATCTCCAGCATCTGCAGACCTCACAGTTAAGCCAAGGCTGTGCACATTGCAATCAAGGACTGATGGTCACTTATTAGACTGGTACGATCGAACACAAAAGGGTGAGAGACATTGGCCTTGTTAGCTTGGGACTATGGGTAGCACTCGATATCGTGTTGACGGGCCACAGCAGCGCCACCAAGGGGGCTCGTGTCAAATCAGCAGCTGATCTTCCACTGACGTTCACTTGAACACTAGCTCACGTTCTCGGGTGGTCACTCACGCCTCATCACTCCGTCGCTTTGGCTCAGTCGGACCTTCCAACTCTTGGCACTGTGTCGCAGTTTAACAGGAAATACAAAAGAGGTGGTGGGGTGGAAAATCGACTGGAAGGTTTGAGCTCCAGGGAGAGGCTGAACAGGCTGGGGGCAGTTTTCCCTGGAGCGTCGGAGGCTGAGGGTTGACCTTGTAGAGGTTTGTAAAATCATGAGGGGCATGGTTAGGGTAAATAGGCAAAGTCTTTTCCCCTGGGGTGGGGGGAATCCAGAAGTAGAGGGGCATAGGTTTAAGGTGAGAGGGGAAAGATATAAAAGGGACCAACTTTTTCACACAGAGGGTGGTACGTGTATGGAATGAGCTGCCAGAGGAAGTGGTGGAGGCTGGTACAATGACAACATTTAAGAGGCATCTGGGTGGATATATGAATAGGAAGCGGTTAGAGGGATATGGGGCAAATGGGATGAGTTAAGTTTGGGATAGTGATTGGGATGGACGAGTTGGACTGTTTTTATCATTCATTTGTGGGACTTGGATGTCACTGGCTGGGCCAGCCTTGATAGCCCATCCCTAGTTGCCCCTTGAGAAGGTGGGGGGGGGGTATAGTGAGCTGCCTTCTTGAATTGCTGCAGTCCACTTGCTGTGGGTTGACCCACAATGTCATTAGGGAGGGAGTCCCAGGATTTTGACCCAACGACGGTGAAGGAACGGCGATATATTTCCAAGTCAGGGGAACTTGCCAAGAGGGGGGTGGTGTTCCCATGTACCTGCTGCCCCCTTGTCCTTCCCGATGGAAGTGGCCGTGGGGTTTGGAAGGTGCTGTCTGAGGAGCCTGGGGGAGTTGCTGCAGTGCGTCTTGTAGATGGTACCCACTGCTGTTACTGAGCATCGGGGGGGGGGGGGGGGTGGAGGGAGTGGGGGTTTGTGGGTGTGGGGATGATCGAGCGGGGGCTGCTCTGTCCCTGGATGGTGTCGAGCTTCTCGAGTGTTGTTGGAGCTGCCCCCCATCCAGGGCAAGTAGGGAGTATTCCCTCACACACCCTCCTGACTTGGGCCTTGTCGATGGTGGGTCGGGAAGGGAGTTACTTGCTGCAGTATCCCTAGTTTCTGACCTGCTTTTGTAGCCATTGTGTTTATTTGGTGAGTCCAGTTCAGTTTCTGGTCAATGGTACCTCCAAGGATGTTGATATTGGGGGATTCAGTGATGGCAACACCATTGAACGTCAGGGGGGTGATAGATTCTCTCTCTCGTTTTGGAGACAGTAACCCCCAGGATGTTGATAGTGGGGGGGATTCAGTGATGGTAATGCCGTTGAATGTCAAGGGAACAATGGTTAGATTGTCTCTTATTGGCAATGGTCATAGCCAGGCACTTGTGTGCTGCAAATGTTGCTTTCCATGTGTCAGCCTAAGCCTGGATATTGCCCAGACCTTGTTGCATTCGAACACAGACTGCTTCAGTACCTGAGGAGTCGCGAATGATGCTGAACACTGTGCAATCATCGGCGAACATCCCCACGTCTGACCTTGTGACGGAGGGAAGGACATTGATGAAGCAGCTGAAGATGGTTGGGCCTGGGACACTACCCTGAGGAATTCTTGCAGAGATGTCCTAGAGATGAAATGACTGACTCTCCGCAACCACAACCACCCTCAGTGCTTCCTCCAAGTGTTGTCCAACATGGAGGGGGTACTGATTCATCAGCCGAAGGAGGACGGTATGCGATAACCAGGAAGAGGTTTCCTCGCCCATGTTTAACCTGAAGCCATGAGACTTAGAGGGCTCTGGAGTCAAGGATGCCCAGGGCAGCACCCTCCCTACTGTGTGCCGCCACCTCTGCTGGGTCTATCCTGCCGGGTGGGGCAGGACATATGGGCGGCACGGTGGTGCAGTGGTGAGCGCTGCTGCCTCAGAGCGCCAGAGACCCGGGTTCAATTCCTACCTCAGGCGACTGTCTGTGTGGAGTTTGCACATTCTCCCTGTGTCTGTGTGGGTTTCCTCCGGGTGCTCCAGTTTCTTCCTACAGTCTAAAAATGTGCAGGTTAGGGTGAATTGGCCATGCTAAATTAGGTTAGGGTGAATTGGCCATGCTAAATTACCCACAGTGCTCAGGGATGTGCAGGTTAGGGTGAATTGGCCGTGCTAAATTACCCATAGTGCTCAGGGATGTGCAGGTTAGGGTGAATTGGCCATGCTAAATTACCCATAGTGCTTAGGGATGTGCAGGTTAGGGTGAACTGGCCGTGCTAAATTACCCATAGTGCTTAGGGATGTGCAGGTTAGGGTGAACTGGCCGTGCTAAATTACCCACAGTGCTCAGGGATGTGCAGGTTAGGGTGAACTGGCCGTGCTAAATTTGCCCATAGCGTTAGGTGCAGGGGTAAATGTAGGGGAATGGGTCTGGGTGGGTGCGCTTCGGCGGGTAGGTGTGGACTTGTTGGGCCGAAGGGCCTGTTTCCACACTGTAAGTAATCTAATCTAATCCAGGGATGGTAATGGTAGTGCCTGGCCTGTTACCTGTAAGCTCTGATTCCGTAAGACTGACTAGACTGTGAGACAGCTCTGCCCATGTCGGCACTAGTTTCCCCCCCTCCAGACGTTGGCAAGGAAGCGTTTGCGTGCTCCACGGGGCTGTCTGTGTTTTTGCCGTCGTCTTTTCTGGTCCCAAGGTCAATGCCGGGTGGTCCGCCCGGTTTCATTTCTTTGTTGTGACGTTCTAGTGATTGCTCCATGGCCATTTCAGAGGACAGGCGAGAGTCAACCACATAGCTGTGGCTCTGGAGTCACGTGTAGGCCGCACCAGGTAAGGACGGCAAATTTCCTTCCCTCAGTGGCATGAGTGAACGGGATGGGTTTCTGTGCTGTCTGACTCTACGATCTGCTCAAGAGCCCATTTCCCCCAGCCCCGCTGTTTCACCCCCTCACCTCACCCCCACCCCACCCCAGGATTTTGTTTGCTGTCTCCAAATTGACTGGTGTTAAATAATTCACAATCCCCAGTCCCAAGCCCGGTTTGAAAAGTTTTAAAGAGGAATAACACGTATTTGGTGACGTGTGTGTTTGCTCTACGGTGCCTCCAAATGATGCCCTCAGTAAGGTGACACTACCGCGCTCTATGTTCAACAGATGCTGTCTATGCAAGCCAGGGAAGCTTGGCAGATTTTCCCCACGCCAACATGGCCGTGAATGAGTTTACGCACGGACCACCCATGCCGTACCTGGCTGACGTCTCAAATATGGCTCCTGAGAAGCCCCTCGCCCACTCTGTGCTGGAGCAGGTAAGGCTTTGTAGTTTGCAATGCGTCTTCCATCAGTGGCTCTGTAGGTGTGGCTAGCCTCACTGGCGACAGAAACAAAGTCGAGTACGTAGAACTTGGAACATGATGTTACGACAGTTCGGTGAACCCTCCTGTTCAATTAAACCATACACCCAAAAACGCTCACCTCGTCTCATAAAACTGTTAAAATATGAGTGAGCAAGAACTCCCAAATTCCACTTTTTAAAGAAAATATATCAAATTATTTTTTCAACTCTGAAAGTGAACATTAAACAACTACTATTCACAACTCTAAACCCCCCTTTCTCTAAACTGCTTATTATCTGCCTCTAACTCTATAACAATATGCTGTTCCAATAAAACACTTATTAAAATTACATCAACTTAATGTCAAAACCACACAGCCGCTGTCATCTCCGGTGTCTGTCTTCCTTCAGCTGAAGATCTCCCTGGGTCGTCATCTTTCCTTTTACCGCATATACGTTTCACATGAAAAGGTACCTTTGAGAGAGAATGTTTCCTTAATTTCTTGGATCTGTGTTGATGGCAACTGCTCTGGCTCCAATTTTCAAAATGCCTGCATTTTTATATCCCAGCATCAGATGGTCTCATTGGTACGATGTTGGCAAAACAATAAATTCAAACTTGGTTGGGTTTTAGTATCCTGGGGTATAATTTAAACTGAGTGGTTTAATTTGAATTGCTGTCTAAAGTATCCATTTCATAGCCAAATGTTACATTTTTTTCAATTTTCCAGTCTACTCAGAGACTGCTAGCTAGTCATATATACAGGTGCTTGTAAGCTCTCAGTTCAGAACAGCATTCACTCTCTCTGAAAGGTACAGCACATGTCTTCAACTTCATAACAATGAATAGGAATGGTTTGGAGAGATATGTGCCAGAGGCAGGGATAGTTAAGTTTGGGATTGTGTTTGGCATGGACTGGTTGTACCCAAGGATCTGTTACTATCAACATTCTGGGGGTTACCATCTACAACAATACAGAATCTAACCGTCACCCTCTTCACAGTCAAGAATTATATTGACTGAATCCCCCCCCACCACAATCAATGGGGGTTACCATTGACCAGAAACTGAACTGGACTAGCCCCACATAAAACACAGTGGCTACAAGAGGAGGTAGCTCACCTCCTGACCCCCTCACCAAATCCTTTCCCCAACATCTATAAGGCCCAAGTCAGGAGGGTGTGTGAGGGAATACTCCCCACTTGCCCTGGATGGGAGGGCAGCTCTAACAACACTTGAGAAGCTCGACACCATCCAGGGACAGAGCAGCCCCCGCTCGATTGGCACTGCATCCACATACCCCCCACTCCCTCCACCCCCCGATGCTCAGGAGCACCAGTGGGTACCATCTACCACTGTAGCAACTTCCCAGATTTCCTGCAAAAGTACCTTCCAAATCCCACGGCCACTTCCATCTAGAAGGACAAGGGGCAGCAGATACATGGGAATACCACCCCCCCTACAAGTTCCCCTCCGAGCCCCTCACCGTCCTGACTTGGAAATATATCGGCCGTTCCTTCAGTGTTGCTGGGTCAGAATCCCGGGACTCTGTTCCCGAGCAGCGCGGTGTGGGGGTCCCTACACCACACGGACTGCAGCGGTTCAAGATGGCGGCTCAAGGCCTACATTTCCAGGTCAACAAATCCTGGCCCAGCCAGTGATACCTCCCAATCTGTGAATTTTTTTTTCTTAACATTTCCAAAGAATCCTAAACCTGCAACATTTGCCTCAGCTTTCCACTTCGTCTGCTGCAGCTGCATTTGACACGTCCGCTTTCTGGAGAATCTGCTCTTGGCACTTGGACAGGAGGTCAACGAGCGAGAACAGTCGCCAGTCTTTTTCACTTCGATACAGTGTAGATCGACATTGGAGCTTGATGAGAGTCTCTGTTAGTTTGCACATACTGGGCCGGGGCTGAATCCCACAGATCCTGGCGGGTACAGCTGGGAGGATTGTCCACGCACACAGGTATCTTAACCAGGTCTACTGTTTATCCCCTCCCTCCCACCTCCAATCTGTGGGTCACTCAAGCCATTTCACAGGCAGTGTGTGTGTGTGTGTGTGTGTGTGGAGACCCACTCTCTTTCCAGTACGGAGCCATAGAGCACGGAAATAGACCTTTCAGTCCACACAGACTACAATCCCAAACTAAGCTGTGCGGCACGGTTAGCACTGCTGCCTCACAGTGCCAGAGACCCGGGTTCAGTTCCCACCTCAGGCGACTGACTGTGTGGAGTTTGCTCATTCTCCCCGTGTCTGCGTGGGTTTCCTCCGGGTGCTCCGGTTTCCTCCCACAGTCCAAAGATGTGCAGGTTAGGGTGAATTGGCCATGCTAAATTACCCATAGCGTTAGGTAAAAGGTGTGCTTCGGCGGGTCAGTGTGGACTTGTTGAGCCGAAGGGCCTGTTTCCACACTGTAAGTAATCTAATCTAGTCCCACCTGCCCATATCCCTCCGAACCTCTCCTCCCGATGTACTTATCTGAATGCTTTTTAACCATACCTCCATTCACCACCTCTTCTGGATGTTCAATCCAGACACTAACCACTCTTTGGGTAAAAAAATATATCCCTCATGTCTTTTTAAAATCTTTCTCCTCTCGCCTGAACAAATGGCTCCTGGGCTTGAAATCACCCCCGCCTCAAGACGCATTGTCAAGACTACGATGAATAAACGAGGGTGTTTGGTGGTGGGAGTAAACAGACATATAAGATGTAGGAGATGTCTGCCATTCACCTTATCCATGCCCCTCGTGATTTTATGAACCTCTACAAGGTCATCTCTCAACCTCCTACCTTCAAGCGATGGAAGTCCCGGTAACTCAAACCCTCCACACCAGGCCACATCCTGGTAAATCTTTTCCGAACCCTCTCCAGCTTAATAATATTCTTCCTGTAACAGGGAGGGCAGAACTGGACACAGGACTCCCAGAAGAGTATTCCTGTACAACCACATGCTGTGCTGAATGCCTCCTTAACCCACCCTGCCTTGATATGACGCAAACTTCAAAGAATGTAGTTGTCCAATTTCCAAGTCTCTTCTCACCCATTCGTCCACCTCGCCCCCCCCCCCCCTCCCCCCAGCAGCTTCACCCTGACGAGATTCCTATTGTTCCAGACTCCTGGAGACTCCCAGCAACAACAATCCCCCTGGACCAGAGAGCTGCCGGTCATTTGAATAACCTGCAGCTCTTGGAGACAAGTGTCCCTCTCAGATGGTAGCAGACATCTGTCATGGACCAGGCTGGACCGCCCTCAAAATATGTTAAGAAGGCAGCCCAGACCCTTGCTTTTTCCTCACTCAAAAGGTAGATGTGAAGTGGATGTTCCAGGTGCGATGCAGCTGGTCAAACCCACTCGGCTTTAAGCAAAGCAGAATTTATTTACATTCTACGGGTTCAGACGCGAACAAAAGAAAACAGGATTGGGAATAACAACTATTTGGAAACCCAACTAACTCGGTCAAGCAGCTGTTCCAATTCCTGTCACATCCCATCATCACACCTCTTGGCAGAAGGTAAATTCAAAGGTACCCAGGAGAGATTTCAGAGAGAAAGCCAGTCAGGAAGCATCTGCTGAAGCATGGAACCTTTATGCACTGCAGCAGCTTCTCACTGCCACAACGATAAGAAACGAGAAAACACTGGAACCGGGAGAACTAGCCACTCCTTTGGCATTGTTAGAGTACACTTTTCTGCCCCTCTGCCTTTACAACCTCTCTTGAAAAAGACAATAACCTTTTTGAAGTGACAGCATCATCACCCTCTAAAAAAAAGAACCAACAATACACAAAGATAGCTTCATTTTAAAACTCCTTAATCTTACTCAGTTAGTACACTACAGCAGATATACATTACATTGACTACAAACATGCACTCCTACATCCTATATGTCTGTTTATTCCCACCACCAAACACCTTCGTTTATTCATCTAAGTCTTGACAATGCGTCAGCAATCATCTTGCCACGTGTATAATTTGCAGTTTGAATGGCTATAACAACAAGCTTCATCTAAACGGGAGAGAATTTGTGTCCTTAAATTTCTCCAAAGGGTTATGACCGGTGTGCATGATTGTCTCAGGCGCATTAATGGCAACATACACGTTGAAATGTTGTAACACCAATGCCAAGCTCACAGGCTCCTTCTCGATTGTTGAATATTTCTGCTGATGAATGGTCAGTGTCCTGGAGAAATTACCGATAGGTCTTTCTATCTTCTCATCGTCTTCCTGTAAGAGCGCAGCACCGACACCCACATCACATGCATCGATAGCCGCCTTAAATGGCGGCACGGTGGCTCAGTGGTTAGCACTGCTGCCTCACAACACCAGGGTCCCAGGTTCGATTCCAGCCTCGGGGCGACTGTCTGTGTGGAGTTTGCACGTTGTCTGCGTGGGTTTCCTCCGGGTGCTCCGGTTTCCTCCCACGGTCCAAATATGTGCAGGTCAAGTGATTTGGCCATGCTAAATTACCCATAGTGCCCATGGATGTGCAGGTTAGGGTGGATTGGCCATGCTAAATTACCCATAGTGTTAGGTTCGTTAGTCAGAGGGAATGGGTCTGGGTGGGTTACTCTTTGGAGGGTCAGTGTGGACTTGTTGGGCCGAAGGGCCTGTTTCTGCACTGTAGGGAATCTAATCTAATCTAATTTTAATTACGCTTTGCGTAATTATGTGTGGCTCATACTGGGGCAGTGGTTAAAACAGCTTTCAGACTGACAAATCCCTTCTGACAGTCTGCCATCCACTGTAACCTCTTTCCTCTCTTTCGTAATTCAGTGAGTGGAGCAGCCAGACTGCTAAGATTTGGTCTGAATTTCCGATAAAACCTACTCAATCCCAGGAATCATGGTACCGCTGTCCATGTCGATGGTGTGGGAAACTCCCCAATAACCTTTGCTTGCAGATTGCGTAGGGCCATGTCTCCATGTCTGATAACATGACCCAGGAAGGTGACTCGGGTTTTGGCAAAATCACTCTTAGCCAGTCCTGTCTCCCCAAGTCGATCGAAAAGTTCTGAGGAATGCTGCAAATGTACCTTCCATGTGTGACTCAAAATCACCAGGTCGTCGACGTACACCACACAATCCGGGAATGACTTTATTCATTAGTCTTTGAAATGTGGCTGACACATTTTTCATCCCAAATGACATGACTTTAAACTGATTCTGGCGGAGCTGGGTTCTATAGATGCTAGAGATTAGAGTCTAGAGTGAGTGCTGGAATAGCACAGCACTTCAGGCAGCATCCGAGGAGCAGGAAAATCGACATTTCGGACAAAAGCAAGGATTCCTGATGAAGGGCTTTTGCGCGAAATGTCGATTTTCCTGCTCCTTGGATGCTGCCTGACCTGCTGTGCTTTTCCAGCACTCACTCTAATCTTGACTTTAAACTGATACAGTCCACTCGGCGTTACAGAAGATGAAGTTGTCTTTGCTGTTTCAGGGAAAGGTACCTGCCAAAATCCTCTAAGTCCAAACTGGAAGTAGGGCGTTGCTTGTCCCATCTTTTCAACACAGTCTTCTAAACGTGGAATCGGATATGTATCAGTCGTTGTCACGGCTTTGACTTTGCGATAGTCCACACATGACTGTTGGGTACCATCTGATTTTGGCACCATGACTATGGTGCTCCAGTCACTGCAACTCACTTGGATTGTGTTGTCTTGGAGCATGCGTTCAATCTCCTATTGAACCTATGCCAAGTTTGGAGGGTCATGCCTATAAAGATGTTGCTTACCTGGGACAGTCCATCTACATCATACATAATTAGACGAGTACTTCCCAGCTTATCTCTCCAGGTGAGAGCAATAACCCTTTCGGGTCATTTTAGATTTTTCTCAGGAAGGTAACTCAATAATTTATAACAATTGTTGACAACTTCCTCCTCGTCCAATATAATTTGAGGAACGCCCAATTCAGAATCCTCTGAACGTGGTTGTTCCCTCTGTGTTGTAACTCAGTCTCCTCTGGCCTTCTCCCTGTCAAACTACCTTTTGAGCATATTCACATTATACACTCGTTGTGAGATTTCTTTCTGTCTGGAGTCCTTATCAAATAGTTCACCTCATTCAACCTCCTTTCGGCTGGATAAACCTTGCTTTTTAAGGTTCACCTATCACTGGAAGTAACACTTAACACCTTATCTCCATTAGCAAAATCGAGAGTTTTTGATTTCTTGTCTGCTTCCTGTTCCATCATATGCTGAGTTATTTTTAAATGCGGTCTAGCCAACTTCCCCACTCTATTTAACCATTGCCTAAAATCTGATACACAGTCTCAATGTGTGGTCTCTGAATTCTGACTCACCAATTTCTCCTTAATTACTTTTAGTGCTCGCGAGGCGAGGAATAGAGAGAGAGAGAGGAATTGAACAAGTGGCTATAGGGATGGCACAGGAGGGAGGCTTTTGGATTCCTGGATAATTGGGGCTCTTTCTGGGGAAGGTGGGACCTCTACAAACATGAAGGTCTTCACCTGAACCAGAGGAGTACCAATATTCTGGGGGGGGGATGGGGGGAGGAGGGGTTGCTAATGCTCTTTGGGTGGTTTTAAACTAATTCAGCAAGGGGATGTATAGTTCATGTATAGAGTAGTGTTGAGAGTAATGAAGTCAGAACTAAGATTTCAAGATTGTAAGAAGGCACCGGCAGACAAGAAGTTGGTTTGAAGTGTGTGTCTACTTCAATGCCAGGAGCGTCCGGAATAAAGTAGGTGAACTTGCAGCATGGATTGGCACCTGGGATTTGAATGTTGTAGCCATTTCAGAGACATGGGTAGAGCAGGGACCGGAATGTTGCAGCTCCCGGGATTTAGGTGTTTCAGTAAGAACAGAGAAAATGGAAAAAGAGGGGGAGGTGTGGCATTGTGAGTCAAGGACAGTATTATGGTCACAGAAAGGACTTTTAAGGACTACTCTACTGAGGTAGTATGGGTTAAGATTAGAAGCAGGAAAGGAGAGGTTACCCTGTTGGGAGTTTTCTATAGGCCTCCGAATAGTTCCAGAGATGTAAAGGATAGGATAGCAAAGATGATCCTCAATAGGAGCGAGAGTGACAGGGTGGTTGTTATAGAGGTCTTTAACTTTCCAAATATTGACTGGGAATACTACAGTTCAAGTGCTTTAGATGAGTCAGTTTTTGTCCAATGTGTGCAGGAGAGTTTCCTGACACAGTATGTAGACAGAGCTGAAAGTGTGTTGCTGGGAAAGCGCAGCAGGTCAGGCAGCATCCAAGGAGCAGGAGAATCGATGTTTCGGGCATGAGCCCTTCTTCAGGAAGGGCTCATGCCCGAAACATCGATTCTCCTGCTCCTTGGATGCTGCCTGACCTGCTGTGCTTTTCCAGCAACACATTTTCAGCTCTGATCTCCAGCATTTGCAGTCGTCACTTTCTCCTCACAGTATGTAGACAGGCCAACAAGGGGCGAGGCCTCGTTGGATTTGGTGCTGGGTAATGGACTCCGCCAGGTGTTAGATTTGTAAGTAGGTGAGCACTTTGGTGATAGTGACCACAATTCGGTAATGTTTACTTCAGTGATGGAAAGGGATAGGTATATAATGCCAGGCAAGAGTTACAACTGGGGGAAAGGCAATTACGATGCAATTAGGCAAGATTTAGGATGTATAGGATGGGGAAGGAAACTGCGGGGTCCTTGATAAGTATGTACTGGTCAGGCAGGGAGGAAGTTATCAAGTAGAGAAGTACAGGAGCTGTGGTTTACGAAGGAAGTTGAATCCCTTGTCAAGAGGAAGTAGAAGGCTTCTGTTAGGAAGAGATGTGATGGCTCAGTTAGGGCGATTGAGAGTTACAAGTTAGCCAGGAAAGACCTAAAGAGAGAGGTGAGAGAGGCCAGGAGGAGGGCGTGAGAAGTCATTGGTGGATAGGATCAAGGAAAACTCTAAGGCTTTCTATAGCTATATCAGGAATAAAAGAGTGACCAGAGTAAGATGAGGGCCAATCAAGCATAGTATTGGGAAGTTGTGCGTGGAATCAGAGGACATAGGGGAAGCACTAAATGAGTACTTTTCGTCAGTATTCACACTGGAAGAAGACAATGTGGTTGAGGAGAATACTGAGATACAGGCTACTAGACGAGATGGGATTGAGGTGCATATGGAGGAGGTGTTAGTAATTCTGGAAATTGCAAAAATGGATAAGTCTCCTGGGCCGGATGGGATTTATCCTAGGATTCTCTGGGAAGCCAGGAAGGAGATTGCCAAGCCTTTGGCTTTAATCTTTATGTCATCATTGCCTACAGGAATAGTTCCAGAAGACTGGAGGATAGCAAATGTTGTTCCCTTGTTCAAGAAGGGCAGTAGAGACAACCCTGGACCTGAGGGCTATACTTTGGTTGTGGGTTATAAGAGATAGGATTTATAATCATCTAGAAAGGAATAAGTTGATTAGGGATAGTCAACACGGTTTTGTGAAGGGTAGGTCATGCCTCACAAACTTTATTGGGTTCTTTGAGAAGGTGACCAAACAGGTGGATGAGATTGATGTGGATGTCAGTAAGGTGTTTGATAAGGTTCCCCACAGTCGGCTATTGCACAAAATATGGAGGCATGGGATTGGTGGTGATTTAGTGGTTGGGATCGGAAATTGGCTAGCTGGAAGAAGACAGAGGGTGGTGGTTGATGGGAAATAATCATCCTGGGAGTTCAGGATCTGTTATGGGTCGACTGCTGTTTGTCATTTATATAAATATAAATGACCCGGATGAGGGCATAGAAGGATGGGCTAGTAAATTTGCAGATGACACTAAAGTCAATAGAGTTGTGGATAGTGCTGGAGGATGTTGTAGGTTAGCACTATTGACTCAGTGGTTAGCACTGTTGCCTCACAGCACCAGGGACCTGGGTTCAATTCCAGCCTCGGGTGACTGTGTGGAGTTTGTACATTCTCCCCCGTGTCTGCGTGGGTTTCCTCCGGGTGCTTTGATTTCCCCCCACAGTCCCTAGATGTGCAGGTTAGAGTGAATTGGCCATGCTAAATTGCCCATAGTGTAAGGTGCATTAGTCAGAGGGATAAGGGTCTGGGTGGTTTACTCTTCAGAGGATTGGCGTGACTTGTTGGACCGAAGGGCCTGTTTCCACACTGTAGGGAATGTAATCTAATCTTTGTGTTTCCATGAGAAATGATTCATTCTCTGAGCTGTTGCAGGTGCAATTTTTTCATTTTTCACATTATTATACACAGTATTCTGAAATGCAGTAAAATATGCCTACGTTTTCATACTGTTCCACTTGCAATAACGATCTGATTTCCGCTTGCCGCCTGAATCACTGCCTGTATCTGCAAGCTCACTTCTTGTGATTCTTGTATGAGGACACCCTGATCTCTCTGCACCACAGTGTTCTGTAATCTCTCTCCATTTAAGTACGATAGATTGGTTGTCCTTCATCTGAACATCCAAAAACCAAAAAGACATAAAACCCCAAGCTCCCAGACAGGCCTGAAAGCAGATGATCAATGTTTGTATCACAAGATGGACGCAGGTTCTGGGAACTTATTAGCCTTTTAGTTATAATAGCATGCCCAGTATCTGTTCTCTGGTGATACTTACCATTTTACATTTCTCCCTTTGCTATTCGATTTTCAGAAATCTTTGGGCAGTCTTCCACAGTGAAGAAAAACACAAAATACTTATTCTCACTTCTGCCATTTTCTGTTATTATTAATTCTCCAAAGGACAATGCTCGCTTTAGCTCACCTCTTCTTTTTAAAATACTACTAGGGAGTGTTTTTTAATAAAAAATATTTCGAGTTAGCTTTTGTAACAATGTGGAGGTCAAACCCCTCTGTTAATTAAAACCAAACCCCTTGAAAAGCTTGCTTCGCCTTGTAATCTGTTCAATTGTGAGTGAGTGACAGAGAACTCCTAATTTCCACTATTTAAAGAAAAATAACAATTTACTTTCCTAACTCTAATAGGAAACACTAAACAAAAACTATTCATAAATCCAAGTCCCCATTTTCTTAACTACTTACTATCTGCCCTTAACTCAATTAAACATGCTATCCCAAAACCACACTTACTATTCAACATTACATTAACTGAATCTCAAGTCCACACAGTCTCTTGTCTTCTCCGCTGTCTTCAATCTTCCCTCTGATTTCCCTGGGTCACCTTCTTTCTTATTACTGCAAGTAAGTTTTACATGAAAAGATACCTTTGATATAGAGGATTTTCTAATTTATTTGAGAGCAAGATGGTAGATGGGAGTTAGCTCTACAGCAGTTGCTCAGCTGATTAATGGCAGTTGCTTAGTTTTCAAAATGTCTATGCTTTTTGTACGCCCCTACCCCTTCCCCAACATGACACATTAAAGTTCTATAATCAGATTGGTTTCTGGGTGTCAAAACAGTAAAATTCAAATGCCGTTAGGTTTTAGTATCCTGGGGCATAATTAAAACAAAGTGGTTGAACTTGAATTGTTGAAATAGCAACCAAAACTCAGGTATCCATTTAACAGCCATTTGTTACATGTATCCATTTTCGAACAGCCTTTCCATTCAGGTAGCTGAGCCTGCACTTTCATTTAACTTCAAAATTCAGAAGACAGGTTCTACTTTGAAGTGAAGACATGCTTTTGACTTTGTAACACTTTCCTCTCAAGATTTAATCTCTCTCGTTTGATTAATTTTTAGTCACGCTTGGCTCATTCTTAAAGCTGTCCAATCTTCAAATCTTTGCGGGATTATCTTTGTTGTTCTGCCACATGCTGGTTATCATTGAGAAATCTTTACTCTACTCCATTCCCTTACTGTTTCCCTTTCATCTTCCTACACGTTATCCCTCTTCCGCAACCAGATGGTTTAAAACCCTCCTGAGTTATTTGGCTCACCAAAGCACTGGTCCCAGCACAGAGGAGATTTGATGGCCATCCCCACAACAAAACACCCACTTGCCTCAAAGCCAGAACACCAAGAATGGAAACTCATTTCTCCCACATCAATCTTTGAGCCACAAATTTATCTCTCTCACCTTACCTGCTCAGGGATTGCCCAGCAATATTACCTGGAGTAGCTTTTGGTCTCCTTATCTGAGGAAGGGTGTTCTGGCGATGTAGGCAGTGTAGCAAAAGTCTCCCAAACTGACTGATGGGATGGCAGGATTGATATATGAAGACAGACTGGATTGGTTAGGACTATATTCAATTAAATTTAGAAGATTCAAGGGGGATCTTCATAGAAACCTATCAAATTCTAACAGGACCAGACAGGGTTAACATAGGCAGGATGTCCTTGATGACCAGAGAGTCCAGAACCAGGGGTCACAGTCTAAGTGTACCAGTAGGCCATTTAGGACTGGGATGAAGTGATTGAGTTTTTTTGAAGAACTAACCAAGAGGATTGGGGTCTAGATTAGAGTTGTGCTGGAAAAGCACAGCAGGTCGGAGAGCATCTGAGGAGCAGGAAAATTAACGCTTCATCAGGAATAGGCCTCTATTCCTGATGAAGGGCTTTTTGCCCCAAATGTCAATTTTCCTGTTCCTTGGATGCTGCCTAACCTCCTGTGCTTTTCCAGCACCACTCTAATCTAGACTCTGGTTTCCAGCATCTGCAGTCCTTGTTTTTACCTAACCAAGAGGATTGATGAGGGCAGAGCAGTGGACATGATCTATATGGACTACAGTAAGGTGTTCAACAAGGCTCCCCATCAGAGACTGGTAGCAAGGTTAGATCTCATGGAATGCCAGGACAACTAGCGATTTGGATACAGAATTCACTTGAAGGTAGGATGGTGGTGGAAGGTTGTTTTTCAGACTGGAGGCCTGTGACCAGTGGTGTGCCACAAGGATCAGTGCTGGATCCACTACCTTTTGTCATTTATATAAATGATTTGGATATGAACATAGGAGGTATAGTTAGTAAATTTATAAATGACACCAAAATTGGAGGGATAGTGGACAGTGAAGAAGGTTACCTTGGATTACAACGGGATCTTGATCCGATGGGCCAATGGGCTGAGGTGTGGCAGATGGAGTTTAATTTAGATAAATGCGAGGTGCTGCATTTTTGGAAAAGCAAATCAGAGCAGGATTTATACTCTTAATGGTAAGGTCCTGGGGAGTGTCGCCGAACAAAGAGACCTTGGAGGGCAGGTTCATAGCTCCTTGAAAGTGGAGTCGCAGGTAGATAGGATAATAAAGAAGGTGTTTGGTATGCTTTCCTTTATTGGTCAGAACATTGAGTACAGGAGTTGGGAGGTCATGTCGCAGCTGTACAGGACATTGGTTAGGCCACTTTTGGAATATTGCGTGCAATTCCGGTCTCCTTCCTATTGGAAGGATAATGTGAAACTTGAAAGAATTCAGAAAAGATTTACAAGGATGTTGCCAGGGTTGGAGGGTTTGAGCTACAGGGAGAGGCTGAATAGGCTGGGACTGTTTTCCCTGGAGCATTGGAGGCTGAGGGGTGACCTTATAGAGGTTTATAAAATCATGAAGGGGCATAGATAGGGTGAATAGACAAGGTCTTTTCCCTTGGGTTGGGGGAAGTCCAGAACTAGAGGGCATAGGTTAAGGGTGAGAGGGGAAAGATATAAAAGGGACCAAAGAGGCAACTTTTTCACACAGAGGGTGGTACGTGTATGGAATGAGCTGCCAGAGGAAGTGGTGGAGGCTGGTACAATTACAGCATTTAAAAGGCATCTGGATGGGTATGTGAATAGGAAGGGTTTAGAGTGATATGAGCCAAGTGCTGGCAAATGGGACTAGATTAGGTTAGGATATCTGGTTGAGTAGGACCAAAGGGTTTGTTTCCATGCTGGACATCTCTATGACTCTAAATGTTTTCACACAGAGAGATATGAGCCTGTGGAATTTTCTACCACAGAGAGCAGTTGAAGTCAAGTCATTGCATGTTTTCAAGGAGTTCAGTATAATATTTAGGGCTAAAGGCATCGAAGGTTATTGGAGGGTAGCAGGGAGAGGAGGAAGCAGCAAAAGGAGACTGAGTCGGATGATCAGCTCATGGTCACATTGAATGGTGTAACAGCCTCAAAGGGCTGAATGGCTGACTCCTGCTAGTGCCTGTTTCTCTGTAGTGTTTGTCTTTTACATTTTTTGAACTTATACTTCCACTTCCCACTTGTGTCTTTGCAGCATTTTTTAAGTATGTGAACTTCAGTTCCCTTGATGGTTCTGAAGGGTAAATTAACCCAGGATCAACCACCATGAGAGTTGTTTATCACTGGGGTTTAGAATGCATGATGGAGTTATGAGCCATGTTGAAGGTTGGAATATACACGATAGTGTTTGTTCGTGGACTGGAGAGAAAATAAATGTGCATGTCATCATTGTTTCCATCTTCTGCTCCCAGATTCCTCATTCTGGAACAATGGACCAACCCCACATGACTGTGCAGCAAGGAGTTCATGCACATCACCTCAGTGCTCAGTCGTTGCACCATCGCAGCCCATCCCAGCACCCACGGCAGCTCCAGCAGACAGGCGTCGGTGTCCATTCACGTGGCAAACTGTCCTTCAACCCATCTGCAGTCATGGAAGCTCAGGCAAGCAGCCAAGGAGCAGCTGATGTCCCTGAGTCTTCTCTAGAAGTAAGTGTGGGGCATTTTACTTTTTCCCAGCCTTGTATGCTCTCAACCTCTGCAGGACTATTCAGGTGACAGGAAGACTGGCTGGCTTTATCTTTGCTATGAACCAAACGGTCATGAATTCTTAATGCAGTGAAAATTGTCTGACTCCTTCAGACTTGGTCTTGAAAACTGCGTTGTGTTTGTTATTCTCCAAATTGAACATGTCTACAATTCTCTGAGATGTTACTTCGTGCTGCATAGCTCTTCAGCTGAAAAATATTAAACCAAAATATTGGTGTAAAATTACCAGTATTTCCCCAATTGCAACTTTACTTGCTATAGTCAAGCAATGCCTCAGGAACATGTCTGCAGTCCAGATAATTGACTAGGAAGTTGGAGACAGAGGGAAGAGTTGATGAGAATGCACGCAAATTTAGCAGACTCCCTTAGGGATCCATTAGCTTTTCACTAATTTACACATGATTTAGACTTAAACAAATTCCACACAATCCACCTAGGATCAGTGTTTGTTTTTTTTTGTTGAAGGCTACACCTCTATGATGTGATATCCCATCCTCGGTGATGCTTTTCAATTTTAATCATGGGAAATAAAACACTGCTGGTATTTCTGGTAGAATTCACAGATGTGAAACTGGTTCCAAATCCCTTCAGCGATCAAACTCCAACTCTGTTTCAAAAACGTTTCATCACCCATCATGATCCCCCGGTGAAACGCTGTGACCACATCTGCAGCAAGTGTTGGTTGCATGAGGAACTTTGCCTCAGAGTTGACGAGCTTGTTATCTGAGCTTCAAACACTGCGGCACATCCAGGAGGGGAAGAGTGACATGGACACTGTGTTTCAGGAGGCAGTCACACCTGGTAGATTAAGCAGTTCAAATTCAGTCAGTGGCCAGGGACAGCAGCTGAAGCAGGCTGAGGGATCCTGCAGTCAGGAACGGAGAAGCCTTAACTCTTGACTTTGTCCAACATGTATGAAGTATCCTTGTGTGGATGAGGAAAAGGGCTGCAGGGAGAATGAGCCAACTGACCAGTCCACTATGGTACAGGAGACCATTCAAGAGGCGAAAGCAAAAAGACAAATGGTAGCAGTAGGGGATCCCATAATTAAGAGGGATAGGTGGTATCCTTTGTAAGCAGGATAGAGAGTCCCACCTGGCCTGTTTGGTGCCAGAGTAAGGGATATCTATGACTGGCTTGAAAGGATATTGGATGAGGAGGAGGATCTATGCTGGAACGAACAACATAGGCAAGACTAGGAAAGAGGAGCTGTTGGGTGATTATCAGGAGCTAGAAGCCAAATGATAAAACAGGTCCCCAAAGGTTATAATTTCCAGATTACTGCCCGAGCCATGTGCGAAATGGCACTGGGACATGAGAATAAGGGAAGTGAACAAGTGGCTATAAAAGATTGGTGTGAGATAAAGGGGTTCCTCTTCAAGGGGTACTGGCATCAGTATTGGAACAGGAGGGATCTGCACTGCTAGGACGGTCTCCACCTGAACTAAGCTGGGATCACGCAAAAGGTACTCATGCCTGAAATGTCGATTCTCCTGCTCCTTGGATGCTGCCTGACCTGCTGCGCTTTTCCAGCAACACACTTTCAGCCGGGATCACACAACTTCAGGTTTATTTGGAAGCACTAGCTTTTGGAGCACAACTACCTGATGAAGGAGCATCACTCTGAAAGCTAGTGCTTCCAATTAAACCTGTTGGCTTATAACCTGGTGTTGTGTGATTGTTTTAACACTGTAAACCCCACTCCAACACCGGCATCTCCAAATCATGAGCTGGGATCAGTGTTCTGGTAAAAAGGGTATATTAGGCTGGTTGACAGGAATTTAAACTAGGAAGTAGGGGCAAAGGCAAGGGTAAAACAAAGTAGAAGGCTGGATTCATTTGTTTGGAAAGAAATGACAGGGAAGAGGAACTCAGGAGAGGTTATTAAAGTCTCCAGCACAGATACAAATAGGACAGAGAGTTTGGAAAGAGGTCAGCAAACAAACTTCAAGCACACAGAGGGACAGTTAATACAGGACTGAAGGTGTAATATTTGAATGCACACAGTAAGGAATAAGGTAAGTTAGCTTGTGATGCAGGTGTGGTGGGCATTACGGAGACATGGCTGCAAGGGGATTAGGAGTGGGAGCTAAATATTCTGTCAAAAAGGTAGGCAGGTGGGCAGAGGGGGTGGGGTTGCCTTATTAGTGAGAAATGAAATGAAACCAGTAGTAAGAAACAAAGTATGGTGTAGAATCTGGGTGTGGGTAGAATGGAGGAACTGCAAAAGGTTAAAAAAAACTACAGTTGGAGTTACGTACAGGCCTTCAAACAGTAGTCAGGAGCTGGGGCGCAAGATATGGCAGGAGATAGAAGAGGTGTGTGAGAAAGGCAAAGTTCTAGTGATCATGGGGGATTTCAATGTGCAGTGGACTGGAAAAATCAGGTTGGTAGTGGATTGCAAGAAAAGGAACTTGGGGAATTTCTACAAGATAGCTTTTTGGATCCACTTGTGGTGGAGCCCATTAGGGAACAGGCAATACTGGATTTAGTGTTGTACAATGAGGCAGACTAGATAAAGGAACATCAGATGAAGGAACCCTTAGGAGGCAGTGATCGTGAAATGATTGAATTTACTCTGCAACTTGAGAGGGAGAAGGCAGAGTCAGAGATAATGGCATTACAGCTGAATAAAAGGCAACTACAGAGGCATAAGGGAGGAGCTGGGTAGAATTGACTAGGAGAGGAGCCTAGCAGGAACAGCAATGGCAGGAGTTTCTGGGAGTAATTCAGGAGACACAACAGAGATTCATCCTGAGGGGAAAAAAAGCATGGTCCAGGAAACGATGAGGCAACCATGGCTGACGAAGGAAGTCAGGGATAGTGTAAAACCAAAAGGGAAACCTTATAATGTGGCAAAGGGCAGTTGGAAACCAGAGGATTGGGAAGCTTACAAAGACCAACAGAGGGCAACAACAAAAAAAAGAATGAGGAGAGAGAAGATTAAATAATAGGGTAAGCTAGCCAGTAATATAAAGGAAGACTGGAGAAGTTCTTTAGATATGTAAAGGCTAAAAGTGGGGCAAAAGTGGAAACTGGACTGCTGGAAAATGAGACTTGAGAGAATGTGGGAAAGTGTGAGGTCATGCATGTCGATAGGAAGAAGCATGGACTATTTTCTCAATGGGGAGAAAATTTAGACGTCAGAAGTACAACGAGAATTGGCAGTTGGAATCCAGGATTCTCACCAGGTAAACTTATAGGTTGAATTAGTAGTTAGGAAGGTAAATGCAATGTTGGCATTTACTTTGATAGGACATGAATATAAAGGCAGGGATGCACTTCCTAGACTCTATAAGGCTCACGTCAGACCACATTTGGAGCATTCTTGGGTCCCATATCTCAGGAAGGATGTACTGGCCCTGGAGCATGTTCAGAGGAGGTTCACAAGAATGGTCCCACGTATGAAAAGCTTAAAGTATGAGGAACATTTGAAGAGTCTATACTTGATGGGGTTTAGAAGGATGAAGGAGGAATCAAATTGAAACTTATAGAATATTGAATAGATGTTGGGAAGATGTTTCCATTGGTTGGAGAAACTAGGATCTGAGGGCAAAGCCTTGGAATAAAGGGAAGACCTTTTAGAACAGAGATAAGGAGAAACCTCATCAGCAGTGAATCTATGGAATTCACTGCCACAGAAGGCTGTGGAGGCCAAGTCATTGAGTATATTTAACACAGGAGATGGATAGGTTCTTGAGTATTAAATCACTGAAGGGTTATGAGAAGAAAATGGGAGAATGCGGTTGAGAAACTTATCAGCCATGATTGAATGGCGGAGCAGACTCGATGGGCTGAATGGCCTAATTTCTGCTCTTGCGTCTTATGATTTCAGATTACGCATGATGCTACTGAATGGCTGAGCAGATTTGAGGTGCTGAATGGTTTACTCCTATTAATTTGTGGTTTGTATCTGTCAGTTCCTTCACATTTCTGGGTATGGAGCCCTGGGCACCAGGTAGTCACAGTAGCTTGTCCAATGTCATATGCGATGTTTGACAATGAGGTGACAACCAGTGAATGTCATCATCAGAGAAAACAATTTACCCGCACCTTGATTGTGGAGTAGGAGGCCACTTAAAGAAATAGTTTAAAGAATATGTTTGAGAATATAAGAGGAAAGAGATTAAGATCAACTCGTTTCACCTTGAGAAGTGATCTGAGCATTATTATTTTTCAGTCTCTTGCAAAGCTGCATTCCAAGGCCAGAATTTATTTAATATTTTTCCAGCTGAGTAATTATAAATAGCTTCCACCCTATTGTGTAATTCAGTTAATTTGTCTTGAAAATATTGATATCTGAACTGATCTTGATTTCTCCCTCATTTCCTAGCTTCTTCCAGACATCACAAACCCAGACGAACTGCTGTCCTACCTAGGACCTCCAGACATGCCGAACAACAGCAATGATGATCTTCTTTCCTTGTTTGAGAACAACTGAGAATCTTCCCCCCCTCACCCAATGGGGTGAGAACACCACAGTACCCTTTGGTCCACCTCTACTGAAGTTCAGCTGATACTGCCTCGTGTTGTTGACAGTGCAAAGCTGATGGAGGATGTCTGTGTGGACCGTGCGAGAAGGAGATCCATCCAGACCCATTGTAAAATGCCATCTCACACCTTTAGAGTTTGAAATACCTTTGGAACACCACTATACTGACCAGGTTTGGAAAGGCTGGCAAGCGGGAAGAAAGCGAATTCTCTACCATCAATGGTTGTCAAGGCATCAGCAGGGTAGTCTTTTACTACGAATTTCTGGATTTCAAAACATTGGAAGGCAAACGATGTGGAAGACTTGAGCGCAGCAATTAGCCCCAGGCCACTCATTGCAGACATTTTCTTTTTTTCAGCTGAGGAACGGTGTGGATTATTCTCTACATTCACTTCTGAAGTGAGGACTGATATCTTGGGACTCAAATGCCACGTACAGAACCTCCTTCCCAAAGTACAGTGGCTTTCCTGGATCCCTGCACTTTTGTTTATGTAAAAGAGATGAATGAACATCGACACTGACTCCTGAATTATTGAATAGCACGCAAAAAAAAGGACCAATTATTACATTTTTGGAAAAAAAAAGCACAAGAGATTCTAAGTGTATAATGTAGGAATACTACAGCACTGAAAGGAAAGAGCTCTCTTCTTCCCTACATTTCACAACCTGTGAGTAAAGATATTGGACATCACATGATTTTAATATAAAAGCAGTACACAGAGGTGATTAAATGACTGCGTTGTTATTCCATACCTTTTGACCATTTTTGTTCTTTTGTATATTTGAAAAATACATTTCCCTAATTTTAATGGAGACTTATCTGAACACATCAGTACTGTTCTACACGTAGTAGCTTTTTCACCAAGTCCGCGTGGCACTGAAATCCAGCTTGCTTCCCCTTTTAACGGGTCCTTCAGCAAAACAACTGACAACCGAGAGGTCTACAGCATGGAAACGGGCCCTTTGGACTAACATGCCCATGCCCCCCCACTTTTCACAATGGTGCAAAGCAAATGCACAGTGAGAAAAAAGAAAGACAGATTGCCATTTAAGATGGAACTCCTAACAAAACTGACACCCTCCACAGCCATGACCAAAATATAGAGGGGGCATGAACTGGTAAAAACAGACAATTTTCATAAAGGTATAACAACTTAGTTGAATAGCAAGAGAGACAGAAGACGTTCATAAGTTGCAAGGGTCAGGCTAACGGATTGGAAAAAGTAGAGTTAAACATCCCTGAACGGGGAGAGAGCAATGAAATGTAAATAAAAGTTAACAGCACGGGGGACCAGGACAGTAGGTTCCAGTTGAAGTCAGGAACTGTTGTTATTGCTGTTTAAGGGATCATCTGTTGTGCTGAGAGGGAAGAGACGCTGTCCAGAGGGGTAGAGAGTGATGAAGACAGCACATTGTTCTAACGGTCAGGTTTTGCTTTTCTTAATTCTCCCATGTTTACTTTTAATTAACTGAGCACCATTTCCTGAGCAAAGGTACAAGCAGGCAGCTGACCCCGAGGCTGCCTTGTTGTCACAAAGTGCTGAAGGGTTGTGGAGGACTTGATCTGAGTTTACCTCCCTCAGTTTCTGCTGGTGCTTTCTGTGCACTCCCCTTATTCCTCAGCCAGTATATTCTTTTTGAGGTACTGTAAAAGGTTAAATTATCATTGTCTTATCACACCACAGGAGTGTTCTCTCAGAGAGAGAGAGAGAGAGAGAGACTTAGGAGATGTATCAAACAGTAATGTTGAAGATATTAATCTCCTAAATAATATCCCATGGCTCAGTGATAAGTGAGACGAGAAGATAACATTTAGTCATTTTATGTAGTTTCATGAACATTTTAAATCTTTCTTGACGGTTTCCTGTGTGTTGACACTGTACCAGTTGCAGTAAAACATGTACGGTCCCAATAATGCACTGCAGTATTGTGCTGTACTGTTATTTTCATGGTTGTGAAACTATATTGACATAACTAGATATTTTGATTAAACTTTAACGAAACTTTAATAGGACATTCTAACAAACTTTATTCTGATAAGTGAGTCAGGCTGTCTGTGAATAGCTGAATTTCCATTTATGAAGACTGAATAAAAACAGCAATATCCAAATGTATAATATAACCCGAACAGTCAAACAGTTATCCTTGTTCCAGTTTATCTGCTCTGTTCCCATATCCTCATATTCCCATTTTCCTTCAATCACCGACCTATGTAATGTTTTAACAGTAACTCCAGTGGTACATTCCACTGTCGCACGAGCCTCAGTGTCAACAGGTTTCTGAATCAGGGACCGGTCTCTGTCTGCCTTTATTTTTTGTTCACCCTATCCTCTTGCAGCACTCTTTGGCCCTCAGATTCCACTTCCTGTGCCTCCCTATCTTTCTGCAGATTTGGATATCATGCGAGTTCTGGGCTTATACCCAAATATTCATATATAAAGTGAACAAATGTAGCACAGCACAGTACATGTTGGTTTTGCTCTGGGTCTATCTATTACTACCTAAAACATAACTTTGTTCTTCATTTCTCTAAGGAACAATATATATTTCCCATCAGATCTTGTAATTTGTCCTCCTTGTTTGGTCATTAATGTGGACTCTGTTCAGCTGGCTCCCATGCTACCTCTCCGCTCACAATCAGTCTTCGGTTTGAAGGTGTGTTGAAAATATTGCTAATGTTATCATCAATACAGTAACACCAATACAACACACCCTCACTCAAATTTTTACTTCTGATAATTGTAAATTAAACAGAAGATGGTTTCTATAAATTCTACCAATGCATATCGTTCTGTAATTTTTTCATAATGTAACTGCAATCTAGAAAACTGCCACCATAATTCTGGTCGGAGACTGACTGCTGGACGTGGTTTACAAAATGTAACTTGCTGTAGAACATATACCAAGTGCTGTGTGCAGATAAAACCCTTTAAGTATTTTAATAGAACAATGCTTTGGAAGAAAATAATTTCTTTATAAGTGCCAAGAAACCTTCTGATTTTGGGAAAATTATTTTTTATATATACACACATATGAATGTTCCTGTTTTATTACAGTGCTGATCTTACTTTTGGAGTGCTTTCAAATTATAGGACTAAATTATCTGGAAAATTTGAATCAATTCTGTTTTTTTAAGTACCAAAACAATTGTCTTATTTGCATGTTCCTGATTCACACTGTATATAATGATTTGTGATAGTCTCTGTTCTGATGTACTGTTGCTGTTTAGTTATATGTTCTAAATGGTTCAGCACCAAAAGAAAAAAGGGCTGGGAACGTCATCTTTATGTTTAAGATTAATTCTGAAGTCAGCATTCATTTCAAAACAATAGTTTTTTGAAAATATATTTTGAGTGTTTGTCTTGCCTTTCATGAAGGCTGGACTTCATCTCGGGTACAGTCTGAGAGCTAACTGCCCTCAATTAGTTTTTTTTCAGGTGACCATTCTTGACACATGAAGCTTCACAGCAAGTCTCAATAAACCTTTTGACCAATGTTGTCTAACTTCAGCTAGTTACCACAAACACATGCCTTTCTATCACGAGGTACCGGACAGTAAACGGTAATGGGAATTTTGACTCTTCTTTTTCTCCCCTCTCTTGCTGTCAGATCTTTAATATTATAATGACCCAAATCTTATCCTCACTCACTACTAACTGCACAAGAGCTGGAATTCGACCTAGAACCCTTGTCTGTATGGCTTGGTTGTACATTGTTCAGCAATACAGAAAAAAAAAATCCTTTCCATTAAACCTCAGAAACAATCTACTCTGGATTCAACTTTCTTTGGAAGTCTTCCCTGGTGTTATATATATTTCTATCTAGTTTGAATCTGGATTCACTAGCATGATGTGTAGAATGTCAGAATCTTTGGAGTCTATGAAACATTCACACCCTGTATCAAAGGTTCCGAACTGTAGACCTGAAGTGGAATAATTACAAATAACTTTTGTTTTCAGAATAAAAGGTGGAACATTTCTTGTCTGTATGTCCTTGCATTAATAAAATTGATATTTGTTCTGGACATTGTGCATTTTTAGGTTCCTTTGCAATGTATTAAAATATTTATTTTGCCTTACTTCCTTGGTTCTGAGATCTGCCATTCTGTGAAACCTATGAAGAAATATACATGGCACATCATTTGACGCAGTTACAATTTTAGATTACCTGACGATGTATCAAACATTGTTAGGGTAGATACAGTAAAAGTAGGATGCAGTACAAAATTACATCAACTTTATCCTTTATTCAGAATCTGAATAATTGGAATATTGCAATGCAGAGGGGGCTCTGCAGGTCCACTGTTCCCAAGCTGGCTCTAATGTCTAGTGTTGATCTTCTCCCTGCACACCTTTACTATCCAAAAGTCTTTCTTTGCTCTTCTGAATGCCCAACTGAACCTGATATAATATATAAATGTGATGCTGCAGTTTAAAATTCAGAAAAGTGACATTTTAGTTTTTCCCAGATCAGCCTCTTGTATCCACTGAGTTGAGATTTCTAGTTCACTGGATCCTGAATAAGTGACAGTTTTGTCCCTTGGATTGAAACTTTACAAGTTCATTTCATTTATGATCCTTAATAACCATCATGAGAAAAAAAACAACCTGGATTCCCGTTTTGGGTATGAATCATCATTTGCACAACCTATCTACAACAAATACCCACACCTTCCAAATATTCCACAACTTTTAAATAATGTCATGTGGCATAGTCATGCAACAAACTATTAAAGGCTAACTTCAACTTATTCAGTAAATTATTTTTGAACTTTTAAAGAAATATGACCCCACTTATTTGCAGTCAAATGCCTTGAAACGTGAAGGAAGAGGTATGAGGTGAAGTGACAATAAAGATAAAAGATCAAATAAATATATAATTATTTTTGTTCATGTTGTGGGAATTCAGAATGTAACATTTAAGGTACATCATGGTCCTTTTAGACTTAAACAAGCCAATGAATTTTGGTGGTAATGAGCTAGCAACCTAATGGTCACAAGCTCCACTCTGGGGAAGGGTCTAGTACACATACTGAGCTGCATGTGATTCTTAACACATTTCAGGAAAAACAGGGATGGGCAGTAAATACTGTCAAGTGTTGTCCACATCCCAAAAACAAATGGTGTTGAAAGGCAGGCTTTCTTCTTACAGTAACAATAAAATATAAAAGACTTGCAAGCAATTTAATCGGTGACTCAGAACTTCTTAAAGTTAACATAAGTCTAGCTTGCAGTTATATCTTAGTGAGTACAAAGATACTTACTGTCTTACATTTCTTTACAAGTATGTTCTGGGTCATTGTACGTACATTGCACTAATGCTGCCTAGTTTGTAATAATGCAAAGCTGGAATGGCTTTCCGTCTGCACACATTCCAACTCGTGAGAAAATCTGAAGACTCCTAAAGGCAAACCCCCATAATTGTGGCTTTTCCAGCAACACATTTTTAAGCTCTGATCTCCAGCGTCTGCAGTCCTCACTTACTCCTAGCAATATTTTAATGCTCTATTTTAGTGATTAGCATCTTCTTAAAAAGATTTAATTTTATTTGCTCTATTGCTGCATTGCTAAATACACCACAAACTAAGCCATATTGACCAGAAGGTACTGTACACAAATCAATGTCTCTGCTAATTTAAAATGACATATATGTGCTCCAGTGTTAAGGCAGGCTAACTGGTCAAGACGAGGATAAGATCTGGGTAACTAAATTGTTTCTCGGATACAAATAGCAAGGTACAAGCACTAAACAGGAAGGTAAACAGGACGTGATCTGCTTGTTCAGGTGAAGAGAGTAAAAACCAAATCAAGAAAATAAATACCTTTTGCCAGCGTTCTTAAACACAGGATAAACATGAACTGGACATGATGGCTGTTCAGGTTCCGAAAGGTTAAGGCGAGTACTGTCACCCAAACTGACTAATTTTGAGTACTTTCAAACGAAACTGACTGCTACTGTACATACTATCATCAAAACTGATATTCCATGAACTTGGAGCTGAATATTTATGGACTAGAAATATCTCAAAAAGCAGTCTATTTCTTGATTCCCATTTAGTGCTTAAACCAGAGTCTGAATCACAATGACCCTGTGATATGCTTTCTGCAAGAAGAAAGCCAACAGAAACATGTACATAGCCAACACAAAGGATTCTCCCAAGTTATTCTCATCTTTATAAATAATGTGACCAATTGCTGATGGACTAGTGGCAGCTTGCTAAGAGCTGTACTAACCATGCAGAACAGCCTATTTACAGATTTCAACTGGGGTTTACAGTTCCATCAGCATCCATCCATTCATCTTACCCATCAATGGCCATTAAGTGCTCTCCAGGTACCTGCAGTTAGCCTTGCTACAGTATCAATCGCTATTTACTTCCTGATTCACATGATTGCCAGACAGCAGCTTCCAGTTTATGTAACTGGCTGTATAAATCTGGTACAAAATAAATTAGGGCTGAGTTAGAAGATGCACCACATTGATATGACATTTATACTCTGAAGATCTGAAAAATAAAAGGCCTTAAAAAAAAATGGCGAATATTCAATCTTTCCTCTTGGAATCTTCATTATTTACTGGTGACATCAGCATAAATCTAAAAAAAAAGGAAAGATCCTGCAGACCACGTCAAAAGCAACGGCTTTTGAATAAATGGCATGTTGGTTGTCATCCAGGGATAAATGCATACTATATGGCAAAATGTTTCCATTAAAAACCACATGAGAATACATACATGTATCTGAAGGCAACATCATTTAAAAGGCACAATTAACATTTCCTTCGGCAAAAATGCAAGTAATCTACAAAGAGAAAAGAATTGAGATATTTTAATGACTATTACAGTTTTATATCACATTTTCTTATTTCTTTGTGTGTTATTTTTGCCATTGTATTTGTATGTACACATACCTGTATATAAGTACATACATGTTTGGGTCATGTAATTTGGTACAAGGTATCATTATTCTGGTATGGTATCTAGCTGCTATCTAAACTTTAATGTAACCAAGATATTGGTACAGAGAACCAGCAACTGCTATTCAGAAATGAAAGACATAGCAGGTCCATTTAATAATTAACCAACTGTATCTTTCTAAGGTGCTACAAATGTCAAGTAAATTAAAGTGGAAATAGTGTGATAAAGCAATTTTGTGAAAAAAATTGTTATTTTTAACATTTCTGTACAGTAAATGAAAACAGGAAAAATGTCTGCATGTAACTGCTAAATGCTGTACTTGTCCATACACTGTGTTTCTTGTTCCTTACCTCTATACTTGATGCTGAGGGAATCTGATTGTTATTTTTAAAAAGGTTCAGAGGAAATTGTACGTAGCTTGGTGATATGATATATTCATCTAATAAATGTATTTATATAACACTACTATGAATTTTCTCACTTTCATTAATATTGCTGTCAGTATGGAAAGCTTTTTGTGTCAACTATTTTTAAAATCTTACACGTAGTTTACTTGTTGTTTGTAACTAAAACTGTTTGATGTACTTTGCCCACGCAACATCTGGTTACAGGTTTTTCAGATGGTGGATTGCATTAGTGAGGTACAAACTCGATTTTCACCCTTTCATCTCTGGTAGGCAAGTCATCGCCTGGTTGCGTTCCAGTTCTGAGAATCAGATCAGTCATAAAAGAGCCCGTTATGTGCCAATGTGGAGGATGAAAGGAGTAACGGTGAGGAGTTGCTCCTCCAACGACAACACCGTTCTCTCCTGTGCTTGCTGTCACTCGGTTTATAAGCAAGGCTAAGGCAGGAGAGGAGGAAAAGCCTGTGACTGGATTAGCAACAAGTTGCTGGGGAGGTCAGTGCTGGTGCAAGGGAATAGTTGAGGGAGAATTTGCAAGGAACCAGGGCTAGCAGCTGGCAAGGAAGACTTGAGGTCAAGGAGCTGAAGCTGGGAGCTAATGGAAGTGCCAAGAATCATGAAGGTGAGAGATCTTTTGCAGATATTGGAATGGCCTTTTTAATAGATCTGGGAGTTCTAACTGTGGGAACTCTGGGATAGGGATGTCAACCTGAGGGGGTCAGAGTTAGGGGTGAAGGTATATGCAGGAGGGTTAGGGAGAGAGAAGAAAGTGTTGGGGGAGGAGAAGGAGGCAAGAGTGTGTGTGTGTGTGTGTGTGAGAGAGAGAGAGAGAGAGAGAGAGAGAGAGGGACACACACACAAAATTTAAAACTGTCAATAAAAGAATTCTTAGCCAATTAGATCCAAGAAAATTGTAAAATGATTGAAGCAACAATTCCTTGCAAACATGTGTGGAATCTCTTGTTTAGGGCTGCATAACCTGAAGAGCTACAATACTTAGAAAAATGTAGTGGATCCTACTAAATGCACACTGTCAATTGTTGAATTTAAATTTGAGATTGACATGCAATAAATGGGGTTATAGCTGCTTGGTTCAAAAATTTGAGTTGTGTGTATATACAATGGAAACATATTAGCTGTAACCTCTACAGTTTGCAGGAGTTGTGTTAAAGTGATGGTTTTTAAAGAGTGTAGGACTGTTTGTCAGTTGTTTTGAAAAATAACCTTACGTGTATTGCCTTGTACCAATTCAAATAGTGTGGTGTCTAGAAAGTTAATGTCTTCACAATGTGTTGTGTGTTTAGGATTATTGGAGAGTTAATTATTGAGGACACTGATGGAATTATTCTAATTCTGCTTCTGACAGAGTCCAAATACCCTGCACGTCAACACAATAAGAGAAGTATTATTGCCACATGGAAGCATCATTTAATTAACGGGAATAAAAATGTGGCCTCTGAATATTAAAATGTAGCCCTTGAAAATATTTGAAGAGGAGCCCTCAAAGACAGGAGCAGCATTTGACCCTATCCTACAATACCATAGCAATAAAAGTTTGTTTAATTCATTTTTGGAATGCATAAATAATTTGTTCAAGCACATGCACAGAATGAGCTGCCAGAGGAAGTGGTGGAGGCTGGTACAACTGCAACATTTGAAAAGACATCTGGATAGCTAAATGAATAGGAAGGGTTTAGGGGGATATGAGCCAAATGTCGGCTAATAGGACTCTAATTTGGGATAGCTGGTATGAATGGACGGGTTGGACTGAAGGGTCTGTTTCGATGCTGTACTTATCTATGTCAGGCAAACGGGACTAGATTAATTTAGGATATCTGGTCGGCATGAAAGAGTTGGACCGAAGAGTCTGTATCCATGCTGTATAAGGTATCCCTTTTATATTTTTCCAGCAATCGCAGAAAGGTGATAATTTAAAGGGCTCAATTTATTCACAGCTAACAAGCTTGTTACACAGCTTCACAGTTTGGAGGAAACCAGAACAGCCACAAAATGCTTACCTTTTCACTCTTTGTCTGTTTCTTCCCTGGTCTTCTCTTTATCCTTACTTCTGTGGCTCTCTCAATTGACTACACCATAGCATTCCTGCCTCTCTATGCTTTCCTGTTGCCGTGCAGAAACGAGGGAATGCTTGCATTATGATTTTAACACTTATAGGACTTTTTTGAGCTACAGATTACGCTCCTTTGCTGCTACTTTACTGCTGCCTACTTTCTTTAAAAGGAGTTTTAAAAAATGCACTTTTTAAGAACTATTTTCCAATGTAACCTCGCATTAATGTGTGAAAGTTAACGTGTCCCTAGATGGCAATAAAAGATCACTAAAGCAGCATGGTGACATTCCATACGTAATGATTAAAGTTCAAGTACTAAAGATCAACTTGTAAAATATCAAATAAATACTTAAAACAGTACTTTTAAAATACTTGGTAGAAATATTATTTTATGAACTCACCAGTCCATTACTTCATCAGAGCTACTTCAGCTCATGGACTTTGGCCTGCAGGCTGAGAGTGCTAGAGCCCAGGTCATTCTGCAGAGCCAAGGGGGTGAGCTTCGGCTCAGACAGGTTGCAGCTCAGCAATGGAGGCATCGTTCATAGTTTGCAGAAGACTGAATGCAGAACGTGGGTGCTTTCAAGAGCAACATTTGACAGTCACTGGCCACTGAGTTACTGCTGGAAGGCAACTCAGGCAGCAGGAGTCCGTGGCCCAGAGGAGGGGAGAGCGAGAGGCAGAATCTGAGACATTTTTCAGTGGAGCATAGGAGTTTGAGAGCTAAACTTACAGAGGTTTTTAAGATCTCAATGGTGGAGACCAGAGGCATACTTTAAGGTGAGAGGAGAAAGATTTAAAAAGGATGCGCGAGGCAACTTTCTTTTTAAACACAGTGGTTCGTGTGTGGAATGAACTTCCAAATGGAGCAGTGGATGCGGGTACAGTTACAATGTTTAAAAGATATTTAGAAGGGTACATGAATCAAAGGTCTGGAGGGATATGGGCCAATTGAGTCTGGTGGGACTAATCGATCTTGGGAGTATGTATGGCACAGACCAGTTGAACTGAAGGGTCTGTTTCCTGTATGACTCTACGAATCATGGAAATGTCAAGGTGCAGAACGAAGCTTTTTTGGTCTATCATGCTTGAACTGGTTTTATTCCCTCGCATTAATATCCTGCATAAACAGACAATGCCAGGGTTGGAAACCACCTGTAATGGTCTCTGTAATTGCACAGTTTCAAGGAGGAAAAGCTTGCAACCCTCAGTGATCCGACGATGTCACGATCTACTATGGAAGCTGCTGAGATTGGCCTCTCTAACCCCAAAGTATGGCAACTTGAGGGAAATTAGTTCAATCCATCCTCTCAATTTCTATTAGCACACCTTTTGTGGGAAACGTTGTCGGGCCCAACCAGGGATCGTAAAGAATAAAAATCAAAGACAGACTCAGGAACAACTCTCAGTACCTTGCTGAGAAATTAGACTGCAGTGATCTATTATGAGGTCTGAATCCTGTTAAGCATAATATTTTTAGGCCTCGGGGCAGTTCCCGAGTTGACGATCACGGCAGGTCACAATGGCAGCAGCCCCATCACTACAAAATGCTTTTATATATTAATGCACTTGTTTCAGCTTTAAAACCAGTCCAAGCAAGTAATTTCCTGATATTAGATGTTAAGCTAACTGGTGTACAATTCCCCAGTTTGCTCCTCTCATCTTTCTTAAATATCCTCATCCGAAGTAACACACTAGATAAGTAAAGCTCAGAAATAGACCCTTCAGTCCAACTCGCCCACTAGATGTCCCAAATTAATCCAGTCCCATTTGCCAGCATTTGGCCATTACCGCTCTTAAGGTTTCAATCCGAAGGGATGGTACCTGAACTGAGAGAACTTAGGAAAATTCACATGAGATAATCTCACTTACTTCCTTCAATTTTAGGAGATCGGAACCATCTGGACACTGATCATTCTATTGGCAAAAGAAGTAATGGCGACAGGAGGAAATCCTCTTTATGCAATGAGTGGTTCAGATCTGGGTTGTATTGCCTGTGATTGTGGTTGAGTCACATTTGATTGCCCCCCACCCTTTCTTACAGTTGATACTTTGCTTTTGTTCATTTTCATCTGTCCCAGTTCCTGATTCAAAGTTCATTTCCTTGGGATTTCCTGTGCACTGACTTAGTCACCGCTCCGCCATTTTCTTATTCTCACCCGTAACCTCATAGCTGCCAGTGTGAAGGGGCCCACACTGTTTGTGTGTGAAAAATATTTGGTGTTTATTTATCTCTTGCATGCTTTTTTTGGAGCTCTTCATCTGTTTTGTCTGCCTTCGTGTGTCTATCCCAACTGTCAGAATAAGTGCTACTTCTTGTATGTTTCCTCACTTTTACTTTCTTTTGTTGCCTTTAGCAACCACAGGTTTTTTTTTGTTAAGTAGGGCTCTTACTGCTTAGGGATAGAAACTGGCGCTGTATCATTTTGTAAACTTCTTTGACCATTTCTCACTGATGCTCTCTTGCCCAGTTTACTGCAGTCAGCCTTATTTAAATACATAGAATGTTATAGCACACGAAGCCATACGGCCCACTGGGACAGTACTGACCCCTCTGAAGGAGCGACCGGCCTCATGTTATTTCTCTGCCTTATCCACATAACCCTGCAAATCTTTCCTTTTCAAATAATAATCCACTTCAGTTCTGAAAGCCTCAATTAAACGTGACTCAACCACAATCACAGGCAATACAACCCAGATCTGAACCATTCGCTGCATAAAAAGCATTTCCTCCTGTCACCATTGCTTCTTTTGCCAATAGTTGTTTTTAAAATCTGACAGCTCTGGTTCACAATTCTTCCACTAACAGCAAGCTTATCCCTAACTACTCAGTCCTCATGATTTGGAGCGCTTTGATCAAATCTCCTCTTAACCTTTACTTTTCCAAGGAGATCAGTCCTAACTTTTCCAGTTTATTTACATATCTGAAGATCCTCATTCCTGGAACTATTCCTGAGGTTTTTTTTGTTACTGCATTCCCTCTACCTTCACATGGTCCCTGAAGTGCCAGACCCAGAACTGGATGCAATTACACCAGTTGAACCTGTGTTTTGTACAGATTTATCATAACGTTCTTGTTATTGTATCCTATCGCCATATTGACAAAGCCTAGGACACAATAGGCTTTATAAACTGCTCCTTCCACCCTTCACTTTCAATGAACTATGTACATATACACTCTCAGATCCCCCCCCTCCTCCGTTGGCACCTCCTTCGGAATTGTATCTTTTATTTTAGGTTGCGGCTCTACGTCCTTCCCAGCAAACTGAATCTTCACACTTCCCAATGACAAATTGTCTACTCATTCCATGAACCAGCCAATGGCCTTTTGATGCCCGACACCATCTTCCTCATGGTTTACGATGCTTCCAAATTTTATATCATCTACAAATGTTGAAATGTTCCCCAAAAAAGGAAGGTCTGAGTCATCAATATAGACCAGAAATAGCAATCCCTGGGTGGGGGAGACATTTTTTATGCAACGGTTCAGACCTGGAATGCATCGTCTGTTGCAATTGAGTCAGATTTGATTGAAGTTTTCAAAATGGAAATAGATTATCTTCTGACAAGAAAAGGCTGCAGATAAGAAGGGCAAGTAACATGAGGTGAATCTTTCCTTTAGAGGGTTAGTACTGATACAACAGGCTGAATGGTTCACATAACCATTCTATATATTGAGTTGAGGCTGACTTAACATGATTGGATGGGACATGGCTGTCTATAGCAAACTGAACAAGTAATCTTCAGTGAGAGACGTGCAATCAGCCAATTTTGTATGTACGTTGCTTCTGTATCTTCCATTTTACGAGCTCTAGTTGTGATTGCAAGACTGATGCATGACCCTACATCAACAGTCTTTTGGACATCCATGTGCCTCTTTGTAAAACTCGAACAAATTAGTTAAAAATCAAAAACAAACTTATGGCCTATTGACAGCAAACATGAGTGAGAAGCGGCCTGTGATTGGACGAGCAGCTGTAGAAAATTTTCAAAAGGCGTTGTTCCTCTGTCAGTTGTACAAGCCAGCTGTAAATCCATCTCCACAATATCAATGGCAAAACAAAAACTGCATCTCTACATGGATAGTCTGAGTCTGAAGCTTGATCCTAATGCCAACATACTCGGGAGTAACTTCATACCCACATTATATTCTGGAAACATCTGAAGCAAACATCGCAAGGATGAAAGAAAGAAACAACTGATGAACCAACCTTGCTGGATCTGAGTGGGGTGCTGCTGCCACAACATTTTGTACTGTAGCACTTGCTCAATCATATTCTCACACAACCTCATGTATATATATTCAGGTTTAAGCAACATTAACAAGTTAAACCCTCTGCTCAAGTCCATGCCTGTCCCCTCAGACATCACGCATTTGCTAAAGGACAAAAATCCATAGACTGCTTGAATCCCCTCTGCCTTGCCTTGGGAAATTATAATGAATTGGCACTAATGAGATTCTTGACGTTGAGGGGTCTTTCTGCATCCATTTGTGTGCACCAGAGGATTATTATTGCCTTACTTATGAGCAGTTTCCCAATGTCCCACCAGTCAGACAGAAACTAGATGGCGACAGTTCCTGACATGGAAGTCAAAGAGATTACCTGGTGACTCCAGCCCTCCATCTTGGACAGTAGTCATCAATATCTTGAGGCATCCTCCATGGACAAATGACTGCCCACACTTTTCATCTATTGGGTGCTGGCATCAGGAATGGACCAACCTCAGCACACCCTCATGACACATTTCCAATCCATTTGCAATATGGTTCTGCACATCAATGCTACATTTTGCAGCACACGGCCACATTTTATTAGGTGCAGCGACAGGCTCCCAGTTTCACAGATTCAACCCGGGTGCACCTCAGGGCTTCTCACTTGCTCCCTTACTGCTCGCACGCTTTGCAACTACTTCATGTTCTCAGCATCTCTGCCTTGCCCTGTCCTTTTTTGTTCCCTCAGGTACAGCTTAAAGGTGTTCAGGTGCTACCTGTTAAGTCCAATCGCTTCCAGAACTCACTCTTAGCCAGAGATTAAATGCTCATAGCCCTTCCATCTTGCCTTGCTGCATAGGGTAGACAAAAAGCCAGGCAGCTTGTCATGGTTGTCAGCAGCAGTGATCAGTCGAGGGATAGAGATGCTGCTATACAGCACCGTATGATGTCAATCTCAAACCTACAACATGGACCAGCTGATCAAATGGCAAACACGCTGCATGTGCTTTAACCAAATGGTCATAACTAAAAGCCTATGGGGAATAGTCCAAAGTCGGGCCACACGAGACAGCCTTCAGTTAGGGGCCCTGGCACAGTCAGTCAAAGGCATCATCTGACATCAGTCCAGGGGCTTGGACACAGTCAGTCACAGTTCCTTGGGGTGGTCAGTGCCAGAAATTGTGTGCCGGAGTCAGTCAGTGATTCAGTGCAACCAGTCTAGGGAGTCACAGTACATCAGTCGGGACCTGCACAGATCAGTCAGGGGTCTGGTTAAGCGTCAATCTGGTCAGAAGGTGGGCCCACAGTCAGTATTGGGGTTTAGCTCAATATAACTCAAGAATGGTCATCAGGGTCTATTACTTTGGGTTGGAAAACAGGTAAGTGCAATGTGAAGATTAGGGACAATCAACAAACAAGTGGGGAAGGACTGCAGGAGACAACAGTGCACTGAAGGACAGGAATCATCAAGAACTGCAACACCCTGGCTTTGACAGGGGAACAGTGCAGCACGAGGGTTGACATGACTAAGTTGTAGGCTACTCTGGGCATCAGGGGACAAGTGGCATTCCCTTGGACAGGACTCTACTAAGGAATGACACTAACAATGAGCAACCTGGGAAGCTTGGTCTCTAAACAGTAATAGATTTATGAACGTGCCACTTGAATTTGCACAGAAGTGCCAGCCATATTTAATAAGTGTCCTGAGAAGGGTTTATTTTTGATTCCCTCCTCACTACATGAGAGGTGAAGAGCAACTCCTGGTTGACCGTGTCTGACTGGGTGCACAGCTGAACTTTAAAAATGGTACAAGCACGATGAATCCCGGTTCTGTTCGGGTGCTAAAGGTCAAACCTGCGCAGGTCCATCTCCTCTGACACTCACCTGCGTCACAAGAACGTAAAACACCCCTGCTGCAGCATCTCTCCAGCCACACATTCATCTATTTTAAGCACCTATTCACTGTTGGTGGCACAAGGAGTAATCCCAACATTGCTCATTTCTTAACTCTCTTCTTAAATTCTGCTTGTAGGACCACAATCTTCATACGGAGAAAGTGAGGACTGCAGATGCTGGAGATTCGAGTCATAAAGTGTGGTGCTGGAAAAGCACAGCTGGTCAGGCAGCATCCAAGGAGCAGGAGAGTCAATGTTTCGAGCACAAGCTCTACCTGATGCTGCCCGACCGGCTGCACTTCTCGACCCACATCCTTCCTGTGTCATCTAATACCCAACTTGTTGGTACTAATGTGCACTATCACTGCAGGATCTTCATCCTCCCATTCAGTGTGAAGTTGGAACCTGGAAATCAGCTCGTGTCAGCAGGGCACCCTAGCCCTGTACTGATAATCAGGCCCATACTGCACAGAACTATCCCTGACATTTGGAAATTTATTGACTTTCTCGTGCTCGTTCGTCTGTTCATCTCAATTGCCTTTGCTAACTGCTTGTCAATTCTCTGCAAATTTAGTTCAGGGCTGCCTTATGGCGCCAAGGACCCGATTTCAATTCCAGCCTCAGGGGACGATCTGTGTGGAGTCTGCACGTTTTCTCCGTGTCCGTGTGGGTTTCTTCCCACACTCCAAGGACGTGCAGGTTAGGTGAACTGGCCATGCAAAATTGCCTGTAGTGTTCAGGGATATGTAGGTTAGGTGCATTAGCCATGGGAGATCTAGAGTTACAGGTTAAGGGAATGGGTCTGGGAGGGATCGGTGTAAACTTGTTGGGCCAAATGGGCTGTTTCCACACTGTAGATGTTCTATTTAAAATTTACTATTTCATAACTGTGACCAGAGAGCTTGTATAGAACTCCTATTACGGTCTGAAATAATTTCTTATATCTTAGTTCTACTGATAAAACCTGCATTACATGCTTACATCTGAGTATGTCCTCGCTTCTGATTGATGTAATTTTATCGTTTATCCATCCTTCATCCTGGAGACTTCATAACTTTGTAACTGCAGGGTGAATGCTTAACTCGTATGAGAAAGCTGGTCGCTTTCTGCAGGGCGGGGGGGGGGGGTGTGGGGGTGGCATTTGTTCAGTAGAATTAAGGACATCTGTTCTTAGTGTCAATGGATCGCTGTAAGTGATAACATTTGTTCACTTGTGGAATGCGGTAGTACTTCATTCTCACCTCGGGGGCTGGAGTTGCACATACTTCACAATTGAATGTCGGATAACTAAATTTCTGGTTTATAGCAAAGTCTCTTAACAAGTCTCATTCTCAATAGGAAAGGAACTTGTAATTTAATAAGCTGAGTAGAAGATGTTACAAAACAATCCTGATACATTTTCATGCATACCACACTGAGTAGATTTGAATTTACGAAATTCAGCTCCCTAAGTTTGGCTGTTCTGGAAGGTGAATGTTTCATTACCCATACAAGCTAGGAAAACACAAAGCCTGAAACTGACATAGTAAGGAAGTTGGAGGATGTTCATGTATAAGACAGACAAACACAGAGATGGACAGAGACGGACACTGGTGGAAAGGTTAACTCTTTTGTGGTCTGATTTGAACGTACACTTCCTTGGCATTGATTGAATGTTTGTGTGTAGTTCACTGGAGCTTGAGGTACGGGAATGTTATGGTTTTAGTTCGCATTTTGGGAATCTAAGATGATTTTAAAAGAAAAAGTCATTTTTAGGACAATGATACTGGCCATGTTAGCTGAGCGAGGTTACCTCATGACCTTTTCCACGTAGATTAGAAGTGTCTCATTATGATGTACTGTTAAAAGGGAAGGTTGGCTAGTCAAAGCAATTGGCCATTTAGCCCGGCTTGATCAGGGTTCCACTTTGATGTGCGTGTAGCTTAACTAGTCAAGCGTACTCACACTGGTCAATGAGTTCCTCTTCCTCTGCAAAGTTTTGCTACTAAGGTCACGTGGTGCTTTTATAATTTCTGTATAAAGACAACTGGTTTGCAGCAATAAAAAGAGTAGCCTGAGAGCGCTCTTAGGGGTGAGAGCTGGCACCTCTACTCTGCTAATGGTTTTAAAACCTTAGCTCAAAGCTTGGCCTGTAGGTATCTATGTTATAGTGTAACATTGATGCTATTGGTAATTAAGGATAATAATTTAAACTAAAGCGTCTGTAAGAGTTTGTATTCCAGACCGCTACAGAGTACAATCTCCAGGATGAAACAAGAGAGGCTTACAGGTCAAGTCCATCAGGGATTCCCTGAGCAGTCTTGAATAGGTACATTAACACCTTGACATTTGTGGTGTGGTTGACTGGAAAGGAAACTGTCAAGGAAACATACAAATACATAGGTAAGTTACCGGAGAAGATTGAGAGATAACATGCATTTGGAAAAACAAGGTCTGATTAGGAGTAGTCAGCATGGCTTTGGGAAGGGGACATCATGCCTCACAGATTTGTTAGAGTTCTTTGAAGTGACCAGGAAGGTTGATGAGGGCAAGGCGGTAGACATGGTCTGTTTAAGAAGGGCGTTAAAGACAAACCAGGGAACTACAGACTGGTGAGCCTGACCTCGGTGGTGGGCAAGTTGTTGGAGGGAATCCTTAGGGACAGGATGTACATGTATTTGGAAAGGCAAGGACTGATTCAGGATAGTCAACATGGCTTTGTGTGTGGGAAATCATGTCTCACAAACTTGATTGAGTTTTTTGAAGTAACAAAGATGAGGGCAGCGCAGTAAATGTGATTTATATGGACTTCAGTAAGGCATTCGACAAGGTTCCCCATGGGAGACTGGTTAGCAAGGTTAGATCTCATGGAATACAGGGAGAACTAGCCATTTGGATACAGAACTGCCTCAAAGGTAGGAGAGAGAGGGTGGTGGTGGAGGGTTGTTTTTCAGACTGGAGGCCTGTGACCAGTGGAGTGCCACAAGGATAGGTGCTGGGCCCTCTACTTTTTGTCATTTATATAAATGATTTGGATGCAAGCATAAGAGATACTGTTACTAAATTTGCAGATGACACCAAAATTGGAGGTGTAGTGGACAGCGAAGAGGGCTACCTCAGATTACAACAGGATCTGGACCAGATGGGCCAATGGGCTGAGGAGTGGCAGATGGAGTTTAATTCAGATAAATGCGAGGTGCTGCATTTTGGGAAAGCAAATCTTAGCAGGACTTATACACTTAATGGTAAGGTCCTGGGGAGTGTTGCTGAACAAAGAGACCTTGGAGTGCAGGTTCATAGCTCCTTGAAAGTGGAGTCGCAGGTAGATAGGATAGTGAAGGCGGCATTTGGTATGCTTTCCTTTATTGGTCAGAGTATTGAGTACAGGAGTTGGGAGGTCATGTTGCAGCTGTACAGGATATTGGTTAGGTCACTGTTGGAATATTGCATGCAATGCTGGTCTGCTTCCTATCGGAAAGATATTGTGAGACTTGAAAGGGTTCAGAAAAGATTCATAAGGATGTTGCCAGGGTTGGAGGGTTTGAGCTATAGGGAAAGGCTGAACAGGCTGGGGCTGTTTTCCCTGGAGCATCGAAGGCTGAGGGGTGACCTTGTAGAGGTTTAAAAAATTATGAGGGGCATGGATAGGGTAAATAGGCAAAGTCTTTTCCCTGGGGTGGGGGAGTCCAGAACTAGAGGGGCATAGGTTTAGGGTGAGAGGGGAAAGATATAAAAGAGACCTAAGGGGCAACGTTTTCATGCAGAGGGTGATACGTGTATGGAATGAACTGCCAGAGAAAGTGGTGGAGGCTGGTACAATTGCAACTTTTAAGAGGCATTTGGATGGGTATATGAATAGTAAGGGTTTGGAGGGATATGGGCCAGGTGCTGACAGGTGGGACTAGATTGGGTTGGGATATCTAGTTGCCACGCACAGGTTGGACCGAAGGGTCTGTTTCCATGTTGTACATCTCTATGACTCTAGATAGATTTCGGTAAGGCCTTTGATAAGGTTCCATAAGGTCGACTGCTCTGGAAGGTTAGATCGCATGGAATCCATGGGGAGCTGGCAAATTGGATACACAACTGTCTTGATGGTAGGAAGCAGAGGGTAATAGTGGAAGGATGCTTGTTAGACTAGAGACCTGTGACTAGTGGGATGCCTCAGGGGTCGCTGCAGGGCCCATTGCTGCTTGTCATCTGTATCAATGATTGTGAGAATGTACAAGGCATGATTAATAAGCTTACAGATGACACTACAATAGGTGGTAACATGGACAATGAGTAAGGTTATCAGAAATTGTAGCAGAACCTTGGTCAGCTGGGGAAGTGGGCTGAGAAATGGCAAGTGTGGTCGTGCATTTTGGAAATTCAAAAGGAGGCAGGAGTTTCATGGTGAGTGATAGGGCCTTAAGGAGTGTGTTGGAACAAAGGGACCTTGGAGTTCAGGTGCATTGTTCTCTGAAAGTGGAGTCACAGATAGATAGAGTAGTGAATAAGGCTTTTAGCACACTGGCCTTCCTGATGAAGGGCTTATGTCTGAAACATTGACTCTTCTGCTTCTCGGATGCTGCCTGACTTGCTGCGCTTTTCCAGCACCACACTTTTCGACTCTGGCCTTCATCAGTCAGGACATTGATTATAGAAGTTGAGAAATCATGTTGCAATTATACAGGATGTTGGTGAGGCCGCGCTTGGAGTATTGTGTTCAGTTTTGCTTTCGGAAGGATGTTACTGAACTGGAAAGAATGCAGAAGAAATTTACAAGGATGTTGGCATGACTCAAAGGGTGTGAGTTATAGGGAAAGGTCGGACAAGCTAGGACTTTTTTCTTTAGAGCGTAGGAGACTGAAGGGTTTGTCATAAATGTGTATACGGTCATGAATGGCATGGATAGGGTGAATGCACTCAGTCTTTTTCCCTGGTCTGGGGAATAGAGGACTAGAGGGCATCAGTTTAAGGTTAGAGGGGAAAGAATAAAAGGGAACCTGAAGGACAACTATTTTACACAGAGGGTGGTATGCATATGGAATGAATTGCCAGTGGAACTATTTATTTTTCCTATCTAGCATAGGGAAAAATCTAATGACAAGCCAGTGTTCGCTCAAATCAGACCACAAAGAGTTAACACCTTATTTACAGCAATCCATTGACACTAAGAACAGATGTCCTTACATCTACTGAACAAATGGCTTCCCTCGCCATGATCAAGTGCTTTCCTGCATCTCCTTGGCAGATGTGTAAGGCTACCAGCTTTCTCAAAGGCAATATGCCAGATAGGGGGAAAAAACCCAGTAACACTTGTGAATGGCATGCACAGACACTGGGAGGTTAGTTAGCTCAGTTGGCTGGTTTGTCATGCAGAGTGACACCAATACCGTGGGTTCATTTCCCACAGTGGCTGAGGTTAACATGCAGGACTCACCTTCTCAATCTCTCATGTTGTCTGAGGTGTGGTGATAGCTAGGTTAAACTACCACCACACAACTCTCTCTAATGATACAGTGGCAACTTTAAAGCTACCACTTCTTTCGTATACCTCTCAAGTGCTCCAGTACATTCTCTTCCCATTACTACTGGTTGGGCTTTTAAATTGTGTTTTGCCCCTCTACGATACTACTAAGTGCAAAAAACTTGACCAAAAATGAGCAAGTGCAAGAGGAATTTATTGAGCTAATACAACCACCTCACTAGGTTTGCCGCACACGTAAAAATAAGACCAAAAAGGGATTCACAACTTCAGTGAGCACAAAGAAAATTTACAGGCTGAAAAAAAGGCACCTTGCAACGTTTGCTGCATATCCACACAAAAAAGGAAAATTGAGCAAATGTGAGATTCACAATTTTGATGAATGCAAGAGGGAGAGTCCAGAACTAGAGGGCATTGGTTTAGGATGAAAGGGGGAAAAATTAAAAGGCAGCTCAGGGGCAACCTTTTCACGCAGAGGGTAGTGCTAGTGTGGAATGAGCTACAAAAGGAAATGGAAGAGACTGATACAATTACATTTAAAAGGCATCATGATGGAATATGAATAGAAGTGGTTAGAGGGATTTGGGGATGGGGTGGCGAAGACAGAGCAAGTGGGGAAGAAAGGGTGAGGGGATGAAGAGGGAGGGCAGGGATAAGGTGGGGACAAAGAGGAGAGGAGGGGCCTGGGCAGGATGGGGGTGAAGGGGAAAGGAGGGGCCTGGGCAAGGTGGGGATGAAGGGGAGAGGAGGAGCCTGGGCAAGGTGGGGACAATGGGTGGAGGAGCATTGGCAAGTTGCAGTCAAAGGGGGAAGGGGTGTGGGCAAGGGTGGGGACAAAGGGGGAGGGGAATGGGCAAGATGGGTTAAAGGGGGAGGGGCATGGGCAGGGTGGGGCCGAGGGATGCGGTCAAGGTGGGGTCAAGGGGGTGGGGCATGGGCAAGGTTGGAACGAAGGGGAGTGGTCATGGTGGGGAGAGGATTGGGCAAGGTTGGGACAAAGGGGGGGGAGGGGAGTGCACAAGATGAGGACGAAGGGGGGAGGAGGGGTGTGCGCAAGGTGGAGACGATGGGGGGGAGGCGGGGAGTGGGCAAGGTGGGGGGGGAGTGGGCAAGAGAATGGGGTAGGGGACATGGGGGGGGGGGGGGAGGAAGAAGAAATGTAAGTGCTGGCAAATGGGACTAGAGTAGTTTAGACTATCTGGTCGGTGCGTGGACGAGTTGGACTGAGGGTCTATTTCCATGCTGTACATCTTTATGACTCTGTAAAAGAAATTTACTTAGCTGACACAAGCACCTTGCCAGGTTTGCTGCACAGACAAGATAAAAATAGAGCAAAAATGGGTTCACAATGTCGATGAGTGCAAGAGAAATTAACTTAACGGACACCAAGCCCTCACTCGGTTTTGCTGGATGTATTCACATCAGAAAGAAAAAAAATGAGCAATAGGGGATTTATGTTTTTGATTAGTGCGAGAGAAAATTACTGTGCTGTTACAAGAACCTTATTAGGCTGCAAAAATACTCAAAGAAATAAAAAGCAAATATGGGGATTCACAATTTTGATGAGGTGACACCAAGCACCTCACTAGGTTTACTGCGCCAACAAAAATAAAGAGCAAAAGGAATTTATGATTTTGATGATGTAAAAGAAATTTGCTGGGCTGCTACAAGCACCTTCCTAGATTTTGCTGCACACACAGAATAAAAAAAGTGCAAAAACAAGATTCCCAATTTTGGAGTGTGAGAAATTTACTCAGCTGACACAAAGCTTTCACTAGGTTTGCTGCACAGATTCACAAAAAATAAATTAGTAAAGAAGGGAGATTTTTGTTTTTGATCAAAAGAAAATTACTGGGTTGACATAAATAAGCTCCTCATTAGGTTTGCTGCATATGCACACAAAAGATGAGCAAAAAGGGGGATTCATAATTTTGAAGAATGCAAGAAAACACAAGCCCCTCAGTAAATTTGATGCGTGCGCACACACACTTTAGAGAAAGGGTATTTATCATTTTGAGAATTTTACTTGGCTGACACAAGCACCCCTTAGGTTTGTTGCGCACAAAATTAAAATGAGCAAAAAGAAGGGCTTTACAATTTCGCTGAGTGCAAGAGAAATTTACTGGGTTGATGGACACAAGCACCTCACTAGATTTGGTGCAGACATAGTGAATAATGAAAAAAAAAGCAATAATAAAAAAAAGAGGCTTCACAATTTCAGTCAATGCAAGAGAAATTTACTGGGTGCACACTTACTGAATAATAAAAAAAACAATAAAAATTGGGGCTTCACAATTTCGGTCAGTGCAAGAGAAATTTACTGGGTGCACACTTGCTGAATATTTTTAAAAAAGCAATTTGAAAAGGGGGGGGCTTCACAATTTCGGTCAGTGGAAGAGAAGTTGACTGGGTTGATGGGTGCAAGCACCTCACTAAATTTGCTGTATACATGCTGAATAATAAAAAGGAAAGCAATTTTAAAAAAAAGGAGGGGGTCTTCACAATTTGGTTGAGTGCGGGAGAAATTTACTGAACTGTCACCAGGCTTGGTGCAAACACACACACAAAAATGAAAAAGAAAAATCTGCAAAATAGGAAAATTCTCGATTTCAACCAGCTCAAGCCCATTCGCTGCAACACAAGATTTATAAAGGAATGTAATTTTTTTTGAGGGAGATGGGGGGGGGTTAAATTCAAGGTTTCCACGAATGCAAACCCCTGCCACTTCTGCAAGGGTGATTTATTTGTAAGGTGTGACGAGGAGGGAGAGGTTTAACAAAAAAAAAACAAATAACATTAGCCCAGTGCCATTACCTCTGCACCTTGACCACAGAGAACATTCTGGAAGGCGGTGACCATTTTGAGAGCTCTTTCCCTTCGACCACAACACACACCCTCCCAGACTTACCAAAAAACCTTAAAAAAAAAGAAATAACGCCGACCCCGCTCCCGACTTTTCTTTGCAATCCCCGTCTTTTATTTTTGCGGGAAGGTTGGGTCAAAACGAAATTAAAATCCGTTCGGAAAACGGGACGGGAGGCACCAACCCCACCCCACCCCCTCACCCAAATCAAACCAGGTCACCACAAAATACACACTTGAATCAGTATTTTTTTATCTAAAATAATGATTGTTTTGGGAGATTAACAATGCGGGGATATCCTTTTGTCACCGTTTACCGTTATCAGTCGATAGACTTTGGACCGTCTCGCCCACTTTGCGCGCTCCCTCCATCAGTTCTTGTCAGTTTGATTTTTTTTTTAATTTATAGTTGGGGGAGAAATGTGGAAAAAAATAATAAAACACCTTTTGGATTTTTTTTTAAAACATTCACGGCTGAGAATTCCCGATGGGATTTTTCTTTAATCAGGGCAGGCGGGAGGTCGGCGGTGGTCTGTTCCCATTGGTCCATCCGCCCGTCCATCTCGTTACCGCCGCCACGCGATTTGCCCCGCCGCCACCCAGTTTCAGTCGGATGCCCGCCCACCCGGCAGCGGGCCGGCCGCCGATTGGTGAGAGCGGCCGCCCATCCACCGGGCGGGAAGGCAGCCCGGTCGCCGATTGGCGGCGGCGCCCGTCCGTCCAGCGGTGGGGGGCGCCCCTACCGCCGATTGGCGGGGGGCGGCCGTCAATCGCCGGGTCGCCCCGTCGCCTATTGGCGGAGAGGGGTGTCAATCGGGTGAGCGCCAGGAGGCGGGTCGAGTCGGGCGGCGCAGGCTATAAAAGGAAGGCGGGCGAGTGGAAGCTGGGACGTGGTGGTCTTTTTTTTAAAAATATAATTTGAACGGGCGGCGAGGAGGCGCAACGGTCCAACACGCAATGGCGAACCCGAAAGTCTTCTTCGACATCTCTATCGGCAACCAGCCAGCCGGACGCGTCGTGTTTGAGGTCGGGCGGGGGTTTAACCCTTGCTTTGTGTTGCTCCTGGCCGTTGTTGATGGTGGGGGTGGTGGGGCAACGGCCATGGCCGCCATCTTATCACATTCCCTTCCCCATTCTCCTGATGGTCCTCCATGAGGGAGAGAGAGAGAGATGGGTGGATGCTGATGGATGGGCGGGTTCGCCTTTAACCGTGCATCTGGTTAACTATAACTATGCGCGCATCGGTTATATTTCCGATTTTTGTTTCTCTCTCTCTCTCGAGGTTGGGATCAAGCCTCTTTTCTTCCATCATAGGCGATGCTCCCATCTTTCTCTCTGTTCTGCATCCTTCTCCCAGCTTCTTCTCCCCGTTATAAGGATGTGTGCCCTCCCATGACCATGCCTGGAGAGATTCTTTTCCCTCTCCTCTTTCTCCCCCCACCCATTTTTTTTGTCTTATTCTCTCCCATTTCCCAAAAGATCCAGACCATCTCCTTGGCTTAGAGTAAAAAAACGAGGTCTGCAGATGCTGGAGATCACAGCTGCAAATATGTTGCTGGTCAAAGCACATCAGGCCAGGCAGCATCTCAGGGATAGAGAATTCCTGATGAAGGGCTTATGCTCGAAACGTCGAATTCTGTTCCTGAGATGCTGCCTGGCCTGATGTGCTTTGACCAGCAACACATTTGCAGCACCTCCTTGGCTTGTTGTGCATCCAGTTGTTTGAAGAAGGCACGCTGGATCTTGCAGTGCTAACTCGCTTGGCCCCTCGTCTAACAGTTTCTCTGTGATCTGGAGGGGTTTAGAGTCATGCACGTACCACCCTCTGTGTGGGAAAAGTTGTCCCTTTAGGTCTTTTTTTATATCTTTCCCCTCTCACCCTAAACCTGTGCTCCCCTCCCCAGGGCCAACACTTTCTTGTATATCCTGTCCATGCCCCCCATGATTTTATGAACCTCTTCTCTAGTGATTTCTGTTTTGTTGCCTATGCCACTTCTATTGTGGCTACATGTGCCTTGCCCAGACTGGGTTGCTTCACAACTAATCGTTTTGTCATCTTTGTAAATTCTGAAAGGTTGTTCCAAAATTATCCTCCTGCTTAAGATGGTTATTGCCTGTGCCACTTGTGTCTGAGACTTCATGTGGCTTGAGTTTTTAACTAATTGCTTCTCTTTTTTTCTATCCACCAGCTGAGAAAGGATGTTGTTCCAAAGACTGCAGGTGAGCAGCTTAAAGGCATTTTTTAGGCTTTTAATGGAGATGTTTATGTGCATCATTTCAGCCCTGGTTTGTGGCTAATGAATTGTGGGAAAACAAACAATTTGTAACTTAAACAATTTGAGGGCTCTCCATAAGTCAATACATGGTAGTTTAATGGCTCAGATGATTTTCAGCAAAGGTGTTTGTATAACCCACTATCAACACCACTTGACAGATCTAGCTACATTGATCCCATTTTCCAGCCTTTGACCTATAATCCCTAGAGGCTGTTGATCAGTGAATATCTAAGTGTTACAAGACTAATGCTCTTTCAGGGAGTTACAGACTCTCTCAATCTTGATTGGCATCAGTTCTCCTTAACTCTGTTCTTGACATTCCAACACTTGTCTCTGGCTATTGCCCCTTCATACTAATGGAAAAATGTGCCTCAATCCTGTACTTGGATTATCTGCTTTCCTCTTCTAAGGAAGACCCCATTAGCAACTTTTCAATTCTTTCCCATTCAATTTTTCCACTTGCTCAGGCCCTTCAACCCAGGCAACATTTGGTAAATCTCCTCTGCTATTCATCTAGTGCAATCTCTTCCTAGCTCTCTGCACAGTACTCTAGCCTAAGCTCCCTGTTCTCGTATTGTGCTTTTAGCTAATAATGCTGTTGGGGCTCTTTGGGCACCGGTAGTGCCCCTACCCTTGGGCCAGAAAGTTGTAGGTTCGGGTCCCACCTGCCTTAGATGTCTTACATGTATTAACATTTTCATTTTTTAAAAAAAACTTCCCATCTGCTTTCACTACCTTGACTGCCTTCCCTATTATCTTTCCATCTGTTATTTAAGTATTTTTAGGATAGTACCATTCATAATCCTTTCCCCTAAATTTTTTTCAGGCTGAATGGTAGGAAAGGAAAGCCTATGAATTATATAATTCTCTAGGACAGCTAGCTTTTTTTATTTGGAATAAATCCATGTTGACTGTTCCCAAATACTGTTTGAATGGATATAGACTTTGGAGTACTTGAATTCTGGCCATAACTTGAATATAATAGCAAGTCATGCTCTCAGGAGGTGTAGTTGAGAAGGCAGTTGAGATGCAGTGACTGCATTTCACCTATTCACTTCCATTTAGAAGGTTGGAGTTTTGCTCAAATCTTTCCTTTAAACAGAGAACTTCCGTCAACTGTGCTTAAAGGAACAAGGTTCTGGCTACAGAGGATCAGTTTTCCACCGAATAATTCCTGGCTTTATGTGCCAGGTAAGTCTCCTTTAAGAACTGGATATACTGTAACTATATATAAATTTTCTTTTAAAATATTCACTTGAAGTACCATACAGATACTATCTCCTGCCACAACTTAATGTCCAAATGAAAGCATGTACAAGTTGGACCAAATAAGTTAATTGCTGGTTGGCCACAGTCATGTCTTGAGTTGCTTCCAGTTGTTGTAGTAGTAAATAGCCTGATGTGCAATCTTGCTGCATCACCTTGCATTTCAAACCAGAAACATAAAGCAGCAATTCTTCAAGATTTGCTTCCTGCCTTGGCTCCGAAGCAAAGCCTTCCTGCTCAATGTCTCTGACCCACTAGTCAGTTGAAGTCTTGCTTGACGTGTAGCAAATGAGGGTTGATGAAAAGTGACTTGACGACAGTTTTCTTTGTCTTGTAATTGCTTTTTAGTTAAGTTGAATCTGGGCTACTTTGAAGGTGTCTTTAACTTGTTTGTTTTAACTTGTGTATGGGGTGGCCTGACCTGAGGAAGAGAACTCTTGGGTTCTGAGATCTCTCAAATGAGAGCATTAACTGCTCAACCAGTAAGCAGTATTGTGGTGATCAGAGATATACTGGACAGGATACTCAGCATAATGTGATTTGTATTCTTACAAACCATCAGGCCTTGGTTTAATATTTCCATCTGAAAAATGGCATGTTTCAGTAGTGACTCTTGCATCCTGAAATTTGTACAACTGAATGAATAGTACCAATCTTTTGGGGTGTGTTGAAATGGCACAGCAGTTAGGTGCTGAATGTTGCAGTGCTTGCCATGAAATAGTGACTGTCCTGGATCTGACTAATTTGGATGTCTGCATTCTGCAGGGTGGAGACTTCACAGCTGGCAATGGTACTGGTGGCAGGTCCATCTATGGTCCCAAATTTGATGATGAAAACTTCACCCTGCGCCATGATGGCAGTGGTAAATATAATTGAATGTAACCTTGCTATGTGTGGAATTGTATAAAATGAAAAGATCTTTTGTGGAAGGCAGCTGTGGGTTTTACCCCTTTTTTTTTATGGTTGAGCATTGTAACTGCTGTGAGCAGCATCCCTGTCTGAGCCAGAAACATCTGCATTAAAGTCCTGTTGTCTGATTAGAAGTCTTTTTTTTTTGAAAGATTTAGGTGTACAAACCACTAACATTCACCAAAGCATGAAAAGTTATAAATATTTTGACTGGTGATTGAACAATTTACTGGACAGCAATCCAAATGTAGCTGGGGCTCTAACTGTCTTACCAGATGTCTGTTTGAACTGCAGACCTGTCAGCATAGTCCTGCACAACTTTGGTCTGTATTATGAGAGTTGGGTGGGTGGGGAAAAAACCCTTAAGTGAAGAGTGCTGTTTTTGATGCCTAGTTTTAGTCAGTAACTAATTGTTTTAATTACAGGTATATTGTCAATGGCTAATGCTGGGCCCAATACAAATGGGTCACAGTTCTTCATCTGTACTGCAGAGACTGATTGGTAAGGATTCTTGCCTGTAGCTAGTCAACAGGTGCTCTTGTTCGAGGTAGTATGATCTTATATTCTAAGGAATGGATTATGTCATTGGCCCATGGTGGAGGATGTGGTTGGATCAGACTGACATTGGATCATGTGAAGGAACAAATAGAATCATAGAATTCCTACAGTATAGAAACAGGCCCCTCAACCCAACCAGTTCATGCAGATCGATTCTCTGAACCTATTACTCTACATTTTCCCCCTGACTAATGCACCTAACCTACACATCCCTGAACACTCAGCAATTTAGCAAGGCCAATTCCTCACTTGTATGCCTTTTTGATTGTGGGAGGAAACTTGTAGATGCAAGGAGAATGTGCCAACTCCATGCAGATGGCTGCCAGAGGCTTGAATTGAACCTGGGTCCCTGGCACTGAGGCATTGGTGCTAGCCACTGAGCCACCATGCTGCCCCAAATCAAAGCTGTTAGTTGGGTTTGCAGCTGTTCTGTTGGATAGTATTCCTAAATTGGTGTTAAGCTCTCTTCAGAGCAACAAACACTTTACAAAGTAATTTACTTGGTTTCACTGTCTTGCTGTCACTTTAATCAGTGCTGTTCACCTGCCTGACTAGGACAGAGTGCCATTGCTGCCTTAGTCTTAAAGGTTGCTTTGTTCTGCCACTGGAACTTGCTGGCCTGAAGGTGGTCTGCTCCTGTGATCCTTTAAAAGGAATCCTTGGCACTAACCTATTAATCCAGTTGGACCAATTTTTTTCCCCCAACCTGTTATTTTCTTTGTATCTGGTTTGTCTGGTCATCACCAGACATTGTAAAGTAGAGCATCATGCCCAAACGGAATCTCATTTGATACATTGACTGAAACTTGAACTGGTTTTTCAACTTTTTTTCCAGGTTAAATGGAAAGCATGTTGTGTTTGGAAAAGTTGTAGAAGGGATGAACGTTGTGAAGGCGATGGAAGCTGTTGGATCAAGAAATGGGACACCAAGCTCCCGTGTTGTCATTACTGACTGTGGGGAGTTGTAATGAAAGCATTCAAAACAGCTACTGTATGTAGTCCACCCAACTGATGAGCAGAATCTCTCTCCTTCTCATTGTCAGAAAAGTGAAATTCAAAGATCATCACTTGTTTGCCATGATTAGTCATTCATGCTGTGGTGTAGTTGGGCTAGTATAACACTTCATACTAGTGATATGACAGTGCTTTGCTTCATTCAGCTACTGGACCAATGCTTGTTTTATAATGGGAACAACCATCCAGATGTAATTATTGACTATTGCCTTATACTGAATCACTGCATTCAAATAAACTAAATACTTGTCACCTAGTTCTCTGTCCCTTCATTTTTCAGTTTTGGAAACTAACTGTTAATGGTGATCCAGATAAATGGTGTGGTTAGCATTACTGGCTCCTGGGAATAACGAGCTTTTTAAAATTAGTCATGTAAGTAAGGTTCCATGAAAGGAAGCAAGATCAGCCTCAAGTACTGTATATAGTTTAGCTCCCTTAAGGAACCATGTAACTGCCCTTGGGACAGTTCAGAAGGTTTACTGGAGTCTTTCCAGAATTGACTGACTGGCTTTTATTTGGGATGGAGTTTAGGCAATACTTTAAATTTTAAAGATGAGATCTAATTCATGCATACCAAAGTGGACATTGCTCTTTGTGGGGTGATCTAGAACGGTCTGCTAAAAGTTGAGTAGACTTTAAAAGTAGAATTGGATCGTTTGGCCCATTGTTAGCTCTGCTCAACAACTAACCTTCAGAATACTGAAGTAGGACACAATTCCATTTGGGGTCCAGATTTGTGAAGCTTTACCTGTTGTATAAAATAGTCTAGACTCCTCTTGCCAAGTAACTTACCCTGTTATGAGGAGCAGCAATATAAATGGAACTGCAGCAATTGCAAAATTAATTCAGGAACATAGACCTTTGGAGGTGTACACAAATCTGACAGGGGTGGGCCAAATTTGAAAGCTTATCTCTCCCAAAGAGCATATGGTGGCCTTGGCCCTTTTTGAGTAGAAAAGACTGGATGCTGGACATCTGAAATCTAAGTTACCTGAAATTTCTTCTAGCAACTTTGAAGAAATTAAAGTTGCATGCATTTGAGATTGATAGAACAGAAAGATACAGCGCAGTACAGGCCCTTTGGCCCTCGATGTTGCGCCGACCGAATCCTACCTAACCTACACTAGCCCAATAACTTGCAAATGCCTATCCAATGCCCGCTTAAATGACCATAAAGAAGGAGAGTTCACCACTGCTACTGGCAGGGCATTCCATGAACTCACAACCTGCTGTGTAAAGAATCTACCCCTAACATCTGTCCTATACCTACCACCCCTTAATTTAAAGCTGTGTCCCCTAGTAACACCTGACTCCATTAGCGGTAAAAGGTTCTCAGTGTCGACCCTATCTAAACCCCTAATCATTTTATACACCTCTATCAAATCTCCCCTAAACCTTCTCTTCTCCAATGAGAACAGCCCCAAGTGCCTCAGCCTTTCCTCATAAGATTTTCCTACCATTCCAGGCAACATCCTGGTAAACCTCCTCTGCACTCGTTCCAATGCCTCCACATCCTTCCTGTAGTATGGCGACCAAAACTGCACACAATACTCCAGATGAGGCCGCACCAGAGTCTTATACAGTTGCAACATGACCTCAGGACTCCGGAACTCAATTCCTCTACCAATAAAGCCCAGTACACCATATGCCTTCCTCACAGCACTATTTACCTGGGTGGCAACTTTCAGAGATCTGTGTACATGGACACCAAGATCCCTCTGCTCATCCACACTACCAAGTAGCCTACCATTAGCCCAGTAATCCATCTTCTTGTTACTCCTACCAAAGTGAATGACTTCACACTTAGCTACATTGAATTCCATTTGCCACATTTCTGCCCAGCTCTGCAACTTATCTATATCCCGCTGTAACCTACCACTTCCTTCCTCACTATCCACAACTCCACCGACTTTTGTGTCATCCGCAAACTTGCTTACCCAGCCTTTCAAGCCCTTCCTCTAGATCATTTATAAAGATAACAAAAAGCAATGGTCCCAAAACAGATCCTTGTGGTACACCGCTAGTAACTGCACTCCAAGATGAACATAGTCCATCAACTACTACCCTCTGTCTCCTTCCAGCCAGCCAATTCCTAATCAAACCTCTAATGTATCCTCAATGCCATACCTCCGTAGTTTTAGCATTAGCCTACCATGGGGAACCTTATCGAACGCCTTACTAAAATCCATATACACAACATCTACTGCTTTACCCTCGTCCACTTCCTTAGTCACCTTCTCAAAGAACTCAATAAGGTTTGTGAGGCACGACCTGCCCTTCACAAAACCATGCTGGCTATCCTTGATCACGTTATTCCTATCCAGATGTTCATAAATCTTATCCCTTACCATTCTCTCTAAGACTTTGCCCACCACTGAAGTCAGACTCACTGGCCTATAGTTACTAGGGCTATCCCTACTCCCTTTCTTGAACAAGGGGACCACATTCGCTATCCTCCAGTCCTCTGGTACTATTCCCGTTGACAATGACGACATAAAAATCCAGGCCAATGGCTCTGCTATCTCCTCCCTAGCTTCCCATAGGATCCTAGGGTAAATGCCATCAGGCCCAGGAGACTTATCTATTTTCATCCTCTCCAATATTCCCAGAACCTCTTCCCTGCATATTTCCAGGCCATCCATTCTAATCATTTGTGACTCCATATTCACATCAGCAACAGTGTCCTGTTCCTGAGTGAATACTGATGAAAAGTATTGATTTAGTGTCTCTCCAATCTTCTCCGCCTCCACACACAACTTCCCACTACTATCCTTGACTGGACCGATACCTACCCTAGTCATCCTTTTATTCCTGACATACCTATAGAAAGCCTTTGGGTTTTCCCTAATCCTACCAGCTAAAGACTTTTCATGTCCCCTTCTCGCTTCTCTTAGCTCTCTCTTTAGATCCTTCCTGGCTACCTTATAACTCTCTATCGCCCCAACTGAACCTTCACGCCTCATCTTTACATATGCCGCCTTCTTCCCTTTCACAAGGGATTCCAATTCCTTACTAAACCACGGCTGCCTCACAAGGCCCTTTGCACCATGCCTGACTGGTACATACTTATCGAGGACACGTAGTAGCTGCTCCTTGAACAATCCCCACATCTCATTAGTGTTCTTCTCTTGAAGCCTGTTTTTCCAATCCACACATCCTAAGTCATGCCTCACTGCATCATAATTTCCCTGCCCCCAGCTATAACTCTTCCCCTGCAGCGCACACTTATCCCTCTCCATCACTAAAGTAAAAGTCACCGAGTTGTGGTCACTGTCCCCGAAGTGCTCACCTACCTCCAAGTCTAACACCTGGCCTGGTTCATTACCTAGAACCAAATCCAGTATAGCCTCACCTCTTGTTGGCCTGTCTACATATTGTGTCAGGAAACCCTCCTGCACACATTGGATAAACACCGACCCATCTAATGAACTCGAGCTATAGCTCTCCCAGTCAATATCTGGGAAGTTAAAGTCCCCCATAACAACCACCCTGCTACCTTCACTCTTTTCCTGAATCATCCTCGCAATATTATCCTCTACTTCTCTAGGACTATTAGGAGGCCTGTAGAAAACACCTAACAGGGTGACCTCACCTTTCCTATTTCTAACCTCAGCCCAAACTACCTCAGATGGCAAGTCCTCTTCCATCGTCCATTCCACTGCTGTAATACTATCTTTGACAAGTAATGCCACACCTCCCCCTTTTTTACCCCCATGTCTGATCCTACTAAAACATTTAAACCCTGGAACCTGCAAGAGCCATTCTTGTCCCTGTTCTACCCACGTCTCTGTAATGGCCACAACATCGAAGTCCCAGGTACCAACCCACACTGCAAGTTCACCTACCTTATTTCTTATACTTCTGGCATTGAAGTATACACACTTCAATCCACCCTTCTGTTTACAGGCACCCTCCTTCGAGATCGCTGCATTATTCATAACCTCCCTACACTCAAGGTCCTGTACCCTAAAGCTACAGTCCAGGTTCCCATGCCCCGGCGGAGTTAGTTTAAACCCTCCCAAAGAGCACTAGCAAACCTCCCCCCAAGGATACTGGTGCCCCTCAGGTTCAGGTGTAGACCATCCTTTTTATAGAGGTCCCACCTTCCCCAGAAAGAACCGCAGTTGTCCAGAAACCGGAATCCCTCCCTCCTGCACCTGATCACCTAGAAAAGTTTAGAAGTGGGGGAGGAGAGCAAACTAGTCATTGTTTGATTAAAATAGTGTAAGAGGACAAGTAAAGCAAATGTCTAGAAGAGGTGTTAATGGGAAAATAGTCATCACTGACAATGCAAAATAAATGGGAGCAGAGGCTAGAAGCTGAAATTGTCCTCTTGTGCAGTGGTAGTGTCCTTCATTTTGGGCCAGGAGACCCAGGATCCACGGTTCCAAGTCCATAGGATCTCTTAAGCCTGCTCCTCTGTTACCCTTGATTTCCAGACTGATCAAGATGCTCTCTTTCCATGGATGCTACCTGACCTGCTGTAAGTTCCAGCATTTTGGTTTTCCGTGTGGATTCCAGCATTGGCAGTAATTTGCTCCTATAAGAATCTCCCTTGGCTGTAAATGGCAAGGACACTTGCCCTACAACTGTGTGTAGAAGGAAGCTCCAAAGACACTCAGTCCTTTGAGTGGAGGAATTCCTCCTCTCAGTCTTAAATTGGCAGGTCCTTTGTTTCTGGCACTATGCCCTCTGGCTCTAGAATCGGTTATTACTGTGTCAAGCTCCCTTATCACCTCATTCTAAATACTAATGAGTAGAATCCCAACCTGTTTAACAGGGCAATCCCTCCATACCAGGGATCATCCCCGTTTGAACATTCTCTGACCTGCCTCAGAGGTGTGTAGTGACATTTCCCGACAGGCTGATCAGAAAATACCTGGGCTCTTGTGGTGCAGAGGTGGTGGCCCTACCGCTGAGCCAGGGGGCACAGATTCCAAGTTGTGTTTGACCTGCGGATGAGCCCTTGACGTGTGTCGAGTGACTAAACCATAGGTGGCAGTGCCATCACTTGAGCTTCATTTGAACAGTGTCCCATGGGGAGGTCGGGATGGAAACATAAAGTAAGAAACCTTTGAACACACGGAGTCGGGATCTACTCTAGTCCCATTTTCCAGCGGGCCATACAGCCTTAGATGTTATGACCCAAAATTAAAAATGCCAGGAGATTAGAAGTTCAGGTTCATGCCTGCAGATGTGACAGAGGCGCTCAGCGATGTAACCATTTGTATTCGACTGGAGGGAACACAAGACGCTGGTACCCAACCCATGCGGTCATCGCGTTCGCATGTTGCGTCATTGCGTACTGCCTCGGTGCAGGCTGGGAGTTGTAGTCCCCTCCCCAGCCGCCGTCCTTCCCAGGAGAGGTGCGCTTGCGCAGTGGGGAACGGGGGTTGTGGAGAGAGAGAGAGAGACGGGTCTGGCCATGAGCGGGCAGTGTGTGAGGCGGCGAGCGGAGCCGGCCTGGGTCCCGGGGAGGAGGGGAAGCAGCTCTCTCTGGTGAGTGAGTGAGTGTGTGTTTGAATGAGAGAGGGAGGGAGCGGGAGGCGGCCTTCTCCCTCCTTCACCTCTCTCCCCCTCCTCCTCCTCCCGAGTGTCCGGCGGAGGGCTTCCCGATGACTGCGTGGCTGATCCTGCCCGCCAGCCTGTCCGCCTTCTCCATCACCGGCATATGGATCGTGTGAGTAGTCTGCACCTCGTCACTTATTTATTTGGGGGGGGTCGGGGGAATTTTGCTTTCAGCTTGCCTCCCGTCGCTCTCCTCACGCGGCCGTTGCCTAGACACCCCAGCTGGCCGGACTGCGCCTGCTCGCACGGCCGGCGGACGGCTGGCCGGACTGCGCTTGCTCCTTCGGTCAGCGACCGGCCGGCACCTGGTCAGCACGTTGGATTGCGCCTGCTCGCACGGCCGGCGGACGGCTGGCCGAACTGCGCTTGCTCCCTCGGTCAGCGGCCGGCCGGCCGGCAGCTGGTCAGCACGTTGGATTGCGCCTGCTCGCACGGCCGGCGGACGGCTGGCCGGACTGCGCTTGCTCCCTCGGTCAGCGGCCGGCACCTGGTCAGCCCGCGGACTTGCGCTTGCTCCCTCGGCCAGCGGCCGACCCCCCCCTCCCCGGCACCTGGTCAGGACCTGGAGTGCGCCTGCTCGCACAGCCGGCGGACGGCTGGCTGAACTGCGCTTGCTCCGTCGGTCCAGCGGTCGACCCCCCCGACACCTGGTCAGCCCGCGGAGTGCGCCTGCTCGCACGGCCGGCGGACGGCTGGCTGAACTGCGCCTGCTCCGTCTGGCCAGTGATCAATGTCAGGGAGCCCCCTCATCCCAGACATTCCCAGGGCTGCTGTGTTTTTTTTAAGCTGACTAGTTCCAACTGCACAACTGTCTGATCTGTGTGCGTTGAAGATTTGAGGTTGTTTTTGCGTGGTTGCTGCAAGAGTGCATTTTACTGATCCTGGAACTTCATTTAACATGAGGCGTAAAACTGAATTTCAAAGTTCCTCCCCTGTCCCACGTTCTGTAACAAATAGAAGAAGCTGAGACTTTGCCAACTGGCACAATGTGCTCAGCAACACTTTCCTTACCCCTTACAGAACTCTAGGTTGTAAGTCAGTTTCTGAACTCAATTGGCAAGTGTGCTGCTGGTCAGCTAATGATCAGGCTCAAAAGGTTCACTCTGATCCCTCTAAAAAAGGCTGAGTTTCTCTGACACATGCTGTTTTAGATTTCCAGCATCTGCTGAATTTTGTGAGGGTGGCCAGTTTGTTTCACAGGTGGTGGGAAGGAATGGAGTACGCTGAAAATGGAGCTGGGGAGTGGGTAGCAAAAGCGTTCGGATGGATGTCATTGGAGTGGTTGACGACGGCGAGATTTTTAATGTGTGAACCTAGCCTGGGGCTTACAACCCAGCCAAACTTGGACATCTAATACTGTGACGATGCCGAGCTTGAAGAATTGCGTTTTGCCCTAGTTTTTTTTTTAGACAGAGAGATTGGGGGACAGGTGCTGAGCAGTCTATGAGAAGATGAACCAACTTGTGAGGCTTTGGGTTGTTTATTTTTAAAGGTTGGAACAATAGAAGCAGCCTGGATGGGTGTGGTCAAGCTCTGAACTCCCGGACTTTTGGTTAGCTTTCAGCAGTTGTTGCTGGGGCCTTAGTAGGGTTGGACTGTAGTGAATCTCTCCCGGCTGCGACGCTGAGTTTTGTTTTAGAATTGTCTTTTGACGTTTTTCCAGGATTGGAGAACTGCAAGTGAGTCATAGAGATAGATGTACAGCATGAAAACTGACCCTTCAGTCCAACTCATCCATGCTGACCAGATATCCTAAATTAATGTAGTGCCATTTGCAAACACTTCTGTGTTCCTTTGCCTTTTTGCCAAGGATATGATTATGAGACACCGACCAGACCCCTTCCAAATATACTAAGAAGGTAGCCTAGACCTTGACGTTTTCTTATTTCAAAGGCAAATATCAGGTGCTGTGTTCCAGCTGCAATTCAGTTAGTCAGACTTCTCAAAGTTAAGCAAAACACAATTTACTTAACACAATATTGGAACAGTTAATTAGTAATAGTTACTGCGTCTATTATTCTGTTTTGTTTTGCAGGAGAGTTGAGTTATTCCAAGTTCTTTTTAATTATAGTGTTTGAATAAAGTGTGTTTTATATTTGCTTTTTTATATATACTTAATATATTTGTAGGGAGTCAGGTCTGGTCCATTACAATACCAACATCTATGTTGTTCCTATGTACTCCCCCTTATCCTGCGTCACTGTAGGCAGTTGTAATGCCTAGTGTAATTAAGGATGAATGATTGATTGTGTGCTTCTTCAGTCTCCTGTGTACCTTACTACAACTTTGAATAGGCACATACTTTCCACGCAGTATGTGTTTTGTCCGAGCAGCCTGTGAACAGAGCTTGTCAAATTTCTGCAGTCTTTTATGGACTGATGGTCATGGCATTTGAGAGCCTGGAGTCTATTTACAGGAATCCCTGAACCAAGCTACTAAGGATTATGTAAATAGAGTCATAGAGATGTACAGCGTGGAAACAGACCATGCCGACCAGATATCCCACCCCAATCTAGTCCCACCTGCCAGCACCCGGCCCATATCCCTCCAAACCCTTCCTATTCACATACCCATCCAAATGCCTCTTAAATGTTGCAATTGTACCAGCCCCCACCACTTCCTCTGGCAGCTCATTCCATACACGTACCACCCTCTGTGTGAAAAAAGGTGCCCCTTAGCTCTCTTTTATATCTTACCCCTCTCACCCTAAACCTATGCTCTCTCTAGTTCTGGACTCTCCCCGACTCCAGGGAAATGACTTTGCCTATTTATCCAATCCATGTCCCTCATGATTTTATAAACCTCTATCAGGTCACCCCTCAGCCTCCGACGCTCCAGGGAAAACAGCCCTGGCCTGTGCAGCCTCTCCCTGTAGCTCAAACCCTCCAACCCTGACAACATCCTTGTAAAGGTAGCCAGCCCCTGGAGTTCCCCAGCTTAGAACCAGGCATGGCGCGATCAATTCTTGCCATCTGTTTCTTTTTGCAGGGAAAACAGGGACTGAGGGTCAGTGTGAGGCCTCCAGCCTGTAGGGTTGGCTGAAAAAAAATCCCAGCACCAGTGTCAGATGTGGAGTCTCTGTGTCTTATTTGTCTTGAAGCGTTTAATCCAACGCACTCAGCTTAAGGTGATCAGATTAGTCTACTCCTTCACAGGAACTGATACTGTAGATCTAGTTATGTGTGGCCTTACCTGAACCGCAGTTCCTGCCTAACCCCCAACTACTAAATGTTTTCCTTCTTTTCAGCTACGCGATGGCAGTGATGAACCACCACGTGTGTCCTGTCGAGAACTGGTACGGTGGTTACGATTTCGTTTCTCCCCTCTTGCCCCACGACCTCGGTTTTAGAACTTAGAACAGGCCCTTCAGCCCACGGCGTTGTGCCGACCACTGATCCTCGTGTGCGCACCCTCAACTTTCTGTGACCATATGCGTGTCCAGGAGTCTCTGAAGTGTCCCCAGTGCCCCTGCCTCCACAACTGCTGCTGGCGGCAACGCATTCCATGCTCTCGCAACTCTCATGCCAAACATGTCCCTTTACACAGAGAGGTAGAGGCGGTGATTTCCAGGGAAAGGGTTGAGAGGAGGGGGAGTGGTGGCGAGTGGAAAATACCACTGCTGACGACCGGGATCGCAGCAGCTGGCAAAACATCCTGCGTGCGTGCTGTGTAAACATTTACATCTGCTGGAGCGGTCGCAAAATAATCATTTGCTGGGGGCAGGCTTTTCGGGCTCTAACGCTCTGCTTTTCCCTCATCTCTCACAACCTGTACTCCTAGCAGTGTCGAGAAATTCGTTCCTGTGCTCTTTCCCCCTTCCCCCTCCTCTTGGAATCAGTCTTTTGGCTTGAAGTCGGTCCCTAATTCTCAGCAAATGTCTCAATATTAAACAAGCAAGATATTCCCGAAGGAATACCCTCCGATCTTTTCCGCCCGAGTAAGTTTGCAGCTGTACTGAGGCACGTGACTGCTGGTGTCCGTGCGGACGTTTGACTCGGCATTGAATTTGACGGTCTCCCTGTCGCGTCTCAGCATTTCCGGTCAGTGACGAGTGGCCGTCTGGTCAGGGCCCTTGCGTTTCTGTGTCAGCGTGTACGGACAGGCTGACGCGTCACAAGCTGAGCAGAGGTCTCCCCTCCTCTTTCAGCCTGTCCTTGGCTTGTGTCGGCAGGGATAACGAGGGTCGAGGCCCTGACTTGAATGGCCAAACTTTCCGAGACCGTCAAGCTCTTGAGGTGGTGGAGGGGGGAGGACACAAATCCCCTGAGTCTCTGGCTCAGAGCCAGGGACTCTCTCCTTTCAACACACTCCCCCTGGACGAGCACTGTAGAAGCAGAGTTAAAAATCACACAGTACCAGGTTATAGTCCAACAGGTACAAGCTTTCGTAGAGTAATAGAGATGTACAGCACCGAAACAGACCCTTTGGTCCAACCCGTCCCAGATATCCCAACCCAATCTAGTCCCACCTGCCAGCACCCGGCCCATATCCCTCCAAACCCTTCCTATTCATATACCCAGGTACAAACAGTGACCGCAGATGCTGGAAACCAGATTCTGGATGAGTGGTGCTGGAAAAGCACAGGAGTTCAGGCAGCATCCGAGGAGCAGTAAAATCGACGTTTCGGCCAAAAGCCATTTTCCTGATGAAGGGCTTTTGCCCGAAAGGTCGATTTTACTGCTCCTCGGATGCTGCCTGAACTCCTGTGCTTTTCCAGCACCACTCATCCAGAATATTCATATCCCCATCCAAGTACCTCTTAAATGTTGCAATTGTACCAGCCTCCACCACTTCCTCTGGCAGCTCATTCCATACCCGTACCACCCTCTGTGTGAAAGAGTTGCCCCTTAGATCTTGTTTATATCTTTTCCCTCTCACCCTAAACCTATGCCCCTCTCGTGGTGGTTAGCACCGCTGCCTCACCGCACCAGGGACCCGGGTTCAATTCCCGCCTCAGGCGACTGACTGTGTGGAGTTTGCACATTCTCCCTGTGTCTGCGTGGGTTTCCTCCGAGTGCTCCGGTTTCCTCCCACAGTCCAGAGATGTGCAGGTTAGGGTGAATTGGCCATGCTAAATTGCCCGTAGTGTTAGGTAAAGGGGTAAATGTAGGGGAATGGGTGGGTTGCGCTTCGGCGGGGCGGTGTGGACTTGTTGGGCCGAAGGGCCTGTTTCCACACTGTAAGTAATCTAATCTAGTTCTGGACTCTCCCACCCAAGGGAAGAGACTTTGCCTATTTACCCTTTTCATGCCCCCTCATGATTTTATAAACCTCTATAAGGTCACCCCTCAGCCTCCGACGCTCCAGGGAAAACAGCCCCAGCCTGTTCAGCCTCTCCCTGTAGCTCAAACCCTCCATCCCTGGCAACATCCTTGTAAATCTTTTCCGAACCCTTTCACGACATACAGATAGCTAGTTTCAAGTTTAGATTGCTCTTCATTAGATCTGGTGTGAAGTGTGTGGGGTGGGGGGACAGCATTTATGCTATAGTGGGAGAGTGAGGGTGGAGTGCTGGTAGAGAAAGGGTGCTGATAATACAGAGTAAGCGATCGAAATTGAGAATAGCTGAACGATGGTGTGTCTAACCGCTAGGCTGGAAAGAACAGACACAGTCTGACTGGGGTGGGGGCAGGGGGAGAGAGAGGACATGGTGACTGAGAATGTAACAAGTAAAGCCAGGAAAGAGAGAGAGAGAGAAGGAATGGGAGGGGGTTCACAATCCAAAGGTGTTGAACTCAATGTTAAGTTGTAAAGTGAAGATGGGATGTTGTTCCTCCAGTTGGCACTGTGATTCACAGGAGCTTTGCGGCATGCCAAGGACAGACAAGTGGGCAGGCGAGCGGGATGCTGTTTTAAACTAACTGGCTACAGGATGTTAAAAATCACACCACACCAGGTTATAGTCCAACAGCTTTAATTGGAAGCACAGTAGCTTTCAGAGCGACGCTCCTTCATCAGGTGAAAGTGGAGGGCTCGATCCTAACACACAGAATTTATAGCAAAAATTTGCAGTGTGATGTAACTGAAATTATACATTGAAAAATTGATTGTCTGTTAAGCCTTTCATCTGTTAGAATACGGTGATAGTGCAACAGAGAACGCAACTTTTTTAAAAAAAAATTTGTGATTTATACATGAAAGGAGTCTTATGCCCGAAACGTCGATTCTCCTGCTCCTTGGATGCTGCCTGACCTGCTGTGCTTTTCCAGCAACACATTTTTCAGCTCTGATCTCCAGCATCTGCAGTCCTCGCTTTCTCCTAACGTCTTACCTATAGCAGGGATACCGGAATTTAGCGCAATACTCCAAAAGTGGCCCAACCAATGTCCTGTACAGCTGTAATGTCACACATTGCAGTGTAGATTTTTCCGAATTTTAAATAAGGAGTTGGTTCGACAATATTTTTCTGTCACGGTGATTTTTTTAAAAAAAATCTTCTGTGGGCCCTGTTGAGTTTTTTTAGGGAAGTCCTTTGTTAGGTGATTAAATTAAGGAGGCAGTATCATTATCCTCGGTATTTGCTGCATTCTTTTCTCAAGGTCTGCTTCTTTAGGTAGAGAAAATGACACACATTGAAATGAAGTGACTAGCTGTAACGTATAAAACCTAGCAGAGAATCAGATCAAGATAGTGTGCGAACTATGTGTCAGTGCTTAACTTAAAACCTCGTTTCGCAACATTATTTGCAGAACGTGGCATAATGGAGGGACACGGAAGTTTTCATTATAGTTAGGATTTGTTTTTGATTAGATTAGATTAGATTCGGCCCAACCAGTTCACACCGACCCCCCGAAGAGCAACCCACCCAGATCCATTCCCCTGCATCTAACACTACGGGCAATTTAGAGTGGCCAATCCACCCTAACCTGCACATCCCTGAGCACTATGGGTAATTTAGCATGGCCAATCCACCCTAACCTGCACATCTTTGGACTGTGACAGGAAACTGGAGCACCCGGAGGAAACCCACGCACACACGGGGAGAATGTGCAAACTCCACACAGACAGTCACCCGAGGCTGGAATCGAACCTGAGACCTTGATGCTGTGAGGCAGCAGTGCTAACCACTGAGCCACCATGCCACGGTTTGATTGTCACCTATATTTTGCAGTAAAGACACAGCACAATTTTTAATCATTTAACATTAAGAGAAAAGAAAGTGTAGCAACTAACTTATTTGGGCAGTCAATATATACCAAATCTTTTATCCCTCGTGAAAGATTCAAGGTGTTCAGAATAATTGTGTAAAAGATTTATAGGACTTTTCTTTTTAAAAAAAACATGGTTTGCACAGACTTTTACATCTCGTTGTTCACTTTCTCAGTTTGAGTTGTTGCTTGTGTCCGTACTCACGCATTGGGCTTGCCCATCCTGCTGTCTACAAAGTCTTTGTTCACGAACTAAATAGAACTCCCCGTTTGCCGTGATAAATCAGATTCCTCGCTGACTCTCAAATGCGACACCGTGGAAATTGGATGGGGTGTTGGGAAAAGTCGAGCTGAATCTGCGTCGATGGCTATTAGTCTTCATGTTGTCTCCCCACTCTCTGCCCACCTCTCAAAACGTAAATGGTAACAGACCCTCCTCTCGACTGGATGCTGCCCTTGTCCATGCTGGCCCCTTGCTTCTGCTCCAACTCCTCGCTTCTCTCTCATCCCCTCCAGAGTCTGTGATCAGAGGAGCTAGCTCCTCCCGATTCCCTGACCCACACACACTCGCTGCTGCTCCCACCTGATCCCTGCCTGTTTTCCTACTTTCCGCCATTCAGCGTTGGACGACGTGTGTGAGAATTAGGAGCAGCAGTAACTGGTCCAGTCCCTCGAGCCTCCTCCGCCATTCGATTTGATTGTGACCTCAGCACGTCACATAATCATATAAAGAGTTATTAGCAAGTTTTGAGAAGATTTGCAGCTCAGGTTGAGGTTTTGGATGTTGGTTTGCTCACTGAGCTGGAAGGTTCATGACCAGACGTTTCGTCACCCTACTCGGTAACATCTTCAGTGGGCCTCAGGCGAAGCACTGCTGATAATTCCTGCTTTCTATTTGTTTCTTTGGGTCAGCGATGTCACTTCCTGTGACGGTGTCACTTCCTGTGGTGATGTCACTTCCTGATCCTTTTCTTGGGGTGGTAGATGGGGGTCGAGCTGGGTGTGTTTGTTGATTAGGAGTTATTGTGTGGAGGTGACTGTTCCTGAATTTGCCCGGCCCCGTCTTGACTTTCCCACGGGCCTGCTCTGGCCTTTCAAAGCACGTGTGCGGCGCTTCGGGATTCCACATCCCGGAAAATGGAGGTGTGCGGTTTCCGCGCGAGTCGGCCCTGGAAAACCGGGCTCTCTGCTGACCGGGTTTTGTGTCTTTCTGCTCCCCTAGGTTGTATAACGAGTCCTGCTCGGAGGAGACAGCGAAACAGGACTATCCCAAAAGCTGCTGCACCGTTCAGGATATCCCATTGGTCAGGTAGGGGGCAATTATTCTGTACAATTACTCCTCTCTACCCCCACCCGGGATAGATATCCGTTTGCAATGAAACACGCACAGCAGGGTCTATCAGTCCAGCAGAGAAAGAAAAAATGGTTCACATCTCCTGCGGGGCCTTGCATCAGAACTTTTCAGTGAGGATTTTGGGAGGAATAAGTTCTGCCTAACTCTGCTTCCGTCTTCTCCTGAGTTCCAGCCATTTTGTTTTTGTTCAGAGTACCATTTCCCTGGTTCGTTTGTGCCTTTTACTGAATGCACTTAGTTTCCCTTTTGCTCAGAAGGCTTTGGATAATTTAACGCTCTTTGCCAACAGTAGTATTTCTCATAAAACTGATGTAGATTTTATTGTCATGTGTACTCAATACAGGAGTACAGTGAAAGTGTACAATGTCGCCGCACACCGTACCATCTTAGGGACAAAAAGCTACAGTACAAAGTAGTAAACGAGAATCCAAGTTAAAAGCATCATTAAAAAAATAAGGTGATGGATAACATTAAAGTCATCGGGATGTGCAGCATGGAAACAGACCCTTCGGTCCAACCCGACCAGATATCCCAACCCAATCTAGTCCCACCTGCCAGCATCCATCCCATATCCCTCCAAACCCTTCCTTTTCATATCCCCATCCAAATGCCTCTTAAATGCTGTCATTGTACCAGCCCCCACCACTTCCTCTGGCAGCTCATTCCACACATGCACCACCCTCTGTGTGAAAAAGTTGCCCCTTAGCTCCCTTTTATATCTTTCCCATCTCACCCTAAACCTATGCCCCTCTAGTTCTGGACTGTCCGACCCCCAGGGAAAACACTTTGCCAAGGAAAACTAGCAAAATAAAGAAATAAAAGTTAAAAGTTCAGCAGTCTTTCTTGATTACTTAGACATAACAGGGCCCCAATCTCCTCTGCTTAGCTTACTGACTGGGAGACCCCAGCTGCCTATAATCCAGAAACCTGGATCAATACTCTGGGGACACAAATTCAGATCCCACCAAATTCACCTGGAACAAAATTCCGGTCTCACTGATCATGATCACAATCAATGGTTCCCAAAGGAAAACCCATCTCGTCCATTAATCTGCTCTCAGGAAGGAAATCTTCCATCCTTACCGGGTCCGGCCTACCTGTAGCTGTGGAGCCGTGACGGTGACTAGGTCAGGGTCTCGCTTGTATGAAAATACTGCAAGGCCCAATTGAATTTAGTGGTGACTATCTTCCATGTATGGCTTATTCTGTTTCTGAGGTGATAGCAGATCAGTTCTGCTTTTGTCTGCGCCAAAGAGCCCTAGCCTGTTTAATCTATCCTGCCAAGTATAACTGCTTGTTTTGGGTTTCATCATAGCTCATTTTATTTGCGTCGCCTTTCATGCCTCAAGGTTGTTTTGTGTAGATAACATTGAGACCAGAATGGTGTGCAGTGCTCACGAGGTCTGTATGGGCGGCACACTGGTTAGCACTGCTGCCTCACAGCGCCAGAGACCCGGGTTCAATTCCCGCCTCAGGCGACTGACTGTGTGGAGTTTGCATGTTCTCCCCGTGTCTGTGTGGATTTCCTCCGGGTGCTCCGGTTTCCTCCCACAGTCACAAAGATGTGCAGGTTAGGGTGAGTTGGCCGTGCAAAATTACCCATAGTGCTCAGGGATGTGCAGGTTAGGGTGGATTGGCCGTGCTAAATTACCCATAGTGCTCAGGGATGTGCAGGATAGGGTGGATTGGCCATGCTAAATTACCCATAGTGCTCAGGGATGTGCAGGATAGGGTGGATTGGCCGTGCTAAATTACCCATAGTGCTCAGGGACGTGCAGGTTAGGGTGGATTGGCCGTGCTAAATTACCCATAGTGCTCAGGGACATGCAGGTTAGGGTGAATTGGCCATGCTAAATTACCCATAGTGCTCAGGGATGTGCAGGTTAGGGTGGAGTGGCCGTGCTAAATTGCCCATAGTGTTAGGTAAGGGGTAAATGTAGGGGTATGGGTGGGTTGTGCTTCGGTGGGTCAGTGTGGACTTGTTGGGCTGAAGGGCCTGTTTCCACACTGTAAGTAATCTAATGTGTTCGTCGTAATTTCTCTGCTTTTCAATCCCCCCTCAATTCAAGCAGTTTTTTTTGCACTGCTTTGATTAATCTGTGTTTCCGTTCTGCTGGTGTCATTGATGAGTGTATCCAGGGCACTTGCTCCTCTTTCGATATTCAGACATCCAAGCTACTTGTGGCCATCCTCTTCTCTTCCTGGCACCTCGCACTTCTGGTTGATGTTCCTTTACCCCGTGCAGGCCCACGCTGCATTGTGTCACCCCCTGCACGTCAACTGGAACCACCCAGCCCGCCCACCCCCCTCTCCCCCCCCCCCCCCCCCCCCCCCCCCCCCCCCCCCCTCCCCAACACCTTCCTCTTGGCAGCCATTCCAGCCCTCCGTCTTCCTGTTCCCCTCTTTGTGCTGAGCTAGATATCCGTTCTGCTGCTCTCACACTGTCTCCACAAACCTAACCTTGGAGAGACTTCTGCATTTATCATCGAGGTCTTTCGATAATCGTGAGTGTATTCTGCCTCCTGCAGCTCCTTTTCTGTGCATTCTTTGAAGAATTCAACAAGGTTAGAAAAGCCTGACCTTCCCTTCAAATCCAGGCCAACTCCCTGGCAATCTTTTCAGCTTTCTAGACGTTTTCCATCAATAATGGCCTTCTGCCATTGATATTAAACTAATCAGTGTTTAACCACCCCCACCCACCCCAGAATAAGTCTACGTCCCTCACACTCAATTTGTTGGTCACCAGTTCTCTGACAATGGTCACTAACTCCCACAGAATGATCCTCATCTGTCCTCCCTGTTGTCTTTTTGTGAATTATCTTAAATCCTCATCAGAGGCAGTGCACTCTCCGTCAGTTTATAGAAACATTTAATCAGTCACTGTTAACGTTAAATTTACCCCGTATTGGAGAATATTCTCTGGCACCCAACTCCACCTGATTATAATTTCAATAAATTGTTTCCTGTCCCCCCCTTTTTATAAGCATTTTTGCATTGCTACTTAGTCTTTTCATTTCATCTCCCTGAATCGTGTATTTATTGACTTGCTGCTCCTCCAAGGCCCAAGTCAGGAGGGTGTGTGAGGGAATACTCCCCACTTGCCCTGGATGTGGGGGCAGCTCCAACAGCACTCGAGAAGCTCGACACCATCCAGGAACAAAACAGCCCCCACTCGATTGTCCCCACACACACTCCCTCCAACCCCCCCCCGACGCTCAGTAACAGCAGTGGGTACCATCTACAAGACTCACTGCAGCAACTCCACAGACCGAACGTTCCAAATCCCACAGCTACTTCCATCAGGAAGGACAAGGAGCAGCAGATACATGGGAACACCCCCCCCCCCCCAAGTTCCCCTCCGAGCCCCTCACAATCCCAAGTCGGAAATCTATCGGCCGTCCCTTCAGTGTCGCTGGGTCAGAATCCTGGGATTCCCCGTAACAGCATTGTGTATTAACCTACACCACATGGAATGCAATGGTTTAATGAAGGCAGAAATGGAAAGCCAGCGCTGGCCTAGCCTGGGTTGTTCCCATTCCTTGCCAGAATAAAAACAACTCCCCTCTCCACTGTCAGGGCAGCGGTGTGTTTGTGGATCTTCGTTGTTTGTGAGTGAACTCCCTTGGGGCGACTATTGCTGTGTGTTTTCTCTGTACTGTCCCCTCCTCACTGTTTGATACTAAATAAGACGCACTGACGTGACTGAATATAAGCCGGGGAAATAAACACTACACAACCGCACAGCCTACAGGGGGAAGCAATGAGCCCATTCTTTTCTCCCACTGTCCCTGACATCACTTCTGACTAAGGTGCTTCCAGCCTCTGGCAGATAATGTCAGACTTCGCTTTGACAACCATCTTGTCAGAAAGCCCGGTGCTACTCCAGTCAGCTATCTGTTGTCAGGGATGTCGGGTACGCTGCAGTCCCACTGGTACAAGAGAATAATGGGAAGCAATTGTTGAAATGACTCCCTTATTGACTACCTCCTTGTCTTCTTGTATGTTCTCTACAGTAAGTGTGGTTCGTACCCTCCTGAAAGCTGCCTCTTCAGTTTAATCGGCAACGTGGGGGCTTTTATGGGTGAGTCGTTCACTGGTTTGTCGCAGCCGGACTTGTAGGATTACTGCATCAGAGAGCTGGACCGTTCTTGCTGCTGTTCCGAATCGGTTATTATTGCCACCACTTTCGGACAGGGGGTCGGATTTAAAACTGGGCGGTCTGCTCTAGCGGTCTTTGTGCTTCTCACTAACGCCATCGCGATCAAAATGAGCTTTCGGTCTTTCGTCCAGGATTCGAAAGACAAAGCTTCAGGGCCGTTCAGTTGGACATTGAGTTTTACAGCACGTTGTGTCTGCCCTGCTCATCAAAAACATCCATCTATTCCTACTCCATTTCCCAGCACTTGGCCTGTAGCCTCATACACTCTGGAGTTGCACGAGTGCATCTACCTATTTAGTAAATGTCTCGAGGCTTACGGTTTCCAGGCACTCGCCACCCGCTCGGTGAACATTTTTCCCTTAAATCTCCGCTGACCTCACCTTCCATCTATGTCCCTTTGTCAATCTGCGTAGCTAGAAGGTAAAGATCCAAGCCAATGTAGCCTCTCCTCAGAACTGAATCACTCCATCCCAGCTCCATCCTGGTGAATCTCCTCTGCACCCCCCTTCCAGGGTAATATAGTGCGGTGTCCCGAACTGCACACAGTACCCCAGCTGTGGCCTTACAAACGTCGTACATAGCTCCATCTTAACCTTTGTAGTTAATGCTGGCACGAATAAATGCAAGTATCCCATCTGCCTCCTTAACCACTTCCATCGGGGAGGACAAGGGGCAGCAGATACATGGGAACACCACCACCCCCCCCCTGCAAGTTCCCCTCCGAGCCCCTCACCGTCCCGAAATAAATCGCCGTTCCTTCCGTGCCACTGGGTCCAACCGCCTTCAAGGATCTGCGGACATGCCCACCAAAATCCCACTGGCCAAGGGTCCCTCATTCATTGGGTCCTCTCTTTAATGCCAACTCTGTCTTCTCTTAGTCAATCCTCCCTCAAACACTACCTCCAGCAACCGTGCATCTTATCAGAAGCCTTTCGGAAATTCAAAAATATTACGCTTGCTCGTTCTCATTTTTGCCCTCCACATTGTGAAGGAAGGTCTGTAGTTCAGGCCAGACGATAGCTATCCCCTCGTGTATGGGGAGGAAGCGATGTTGGATCCTGTGATTTCAGATTGCATTGCCCCAGAGCCATCCCTGAGATTGCTGTTAACTTGTGCCTCAGCTTGGATGTTTCCAGCTTATGTAAATCCTGGCGTGGCCTTGCTTTTCACATAGTCTTAGGGATGTGCAGCACATAAACAGACCCTTCGGTCCAACACATCCCTGCTGACCCGATATCTTCAATTAATCTAGTCCCATTTGTCAGCATTTGGCCCACATTCCTCGAAACCCATGTTTCCATCTTGATGCCTTTTTAAATGTTACAATTGTACCAGAAGTTGAATTAAGAAGTTTGTTTGAAGCAGAATATAGGGATCTTTACTCTGTATCTAACCCCGTGCTGTCCCTGCCCTGGGAGTGTTTGATGGGGGACAGTGTAGAGAGAGCTTTACTCTGTATCTAACCCCGTGCTGTCCCTGTCCTGGGAGTGTTTGATGGGGGGGGACAGTGTAGAGGGAGCTTTATTCTGTATCTAACCCCTGTGCTGTCCCTGTCCTGGGAGTGTTTGATGGGGGACAGTGTAGAGAGAGCTTTACTCTGTATCTAACCCTGTGCTGTCCCTGTCCTGGGAGTGTTTGATGGGAGGGACAGTGTAGAGAGAGCTTTACTTTGTATCTAACCCCGTGCTGTCCCTGTCCTGGGAGTGTTTGATGGGAGGGAGCAGTAGTCTGTATATAATACTATGCTGTACATGCCCTGCCAGGTGGATATGTTTGATGGGTGACTTCCCAGGACTTTGTAGAGGGGGGTGGGTGGCTGTAATCTGTATATGTCCAAATACTATGTTCAGCCTGGTCACCTCAGTACAGGGAGGATGTGGAAGCTTTAGAGAGGGGGCGGGGGGGGGAGATTTCCCAGGATGCTGCTGGGAGTGGAGGGCAGGTCATATGAAGACAGGTTGAGGGAGCTAGGGCTTTTCTCATTGGAGTGAAGAAGGTTGAGAGGTGGGCAAGATGATGAGAGGCCTAGATAGAGACTTTTCCCGGGGTCAAAGTGGGTATCACGAGGGGGGCATAATGTTAAGTTGATTGGAGGAAGGTTTAGTGGAGATGTAGGTTCTTTACTTCAGAGTGGTGGGTGTGTGGAATGCACTGCCAGCAGCAGTGGTAGAATCAGATACTTTCGGGACATTCAAGCCTATCTTGGGTAGGCCGTGGAAGTTGGTACAATGAAGGGTATGTAGGTTAGTCCGATCTTTAGAGCAGGATAAACAGCCAGCACCACATTGAGAGCCAAAGGACCTGGACTGTCCCTTGTTCTGGTGGCTATAGCCCTGACGACCAGGGAGACCTATTGCAAATCGACAGCACTCAGGCTGAGGTAACACACACACACACCATAGAAACACGGGAGAAGCCGCGCTTAGGTGAAGGACGGGGCGGGATGGCCTGATGGGAACTGGCTTGCCTGCTGCTTGTGGCTGTCCTTGACTGATGGTCACTTGTCTGTCTTCTGTCCATCCAGTGGTGGTGATCTGCGTCCTCCGCTACGGTCAGATTCTGGAGCGGTGCCGCCCCATGTGGATCAACACCGGTGCCCTGGTCACCGGCTGTGTCAACGCGGTCGGGCTGATCATGGTCGGAAATTTCCAAGTAAGGCCTCCTGTTTTTTTTTAAAAAACAAAACAAAAAAAATCTTTGCTTCCCTACGCCCCGAGTGACCAAATGTTTGTTGTCTGCCTGAAGCCGAAACTTTGCAGAACGCGGGAGACGTTGGCAGACCGCCAGTGTGAGATCAGGTGCGGACGTGTTTATAACACTGCACGCCCCAAATATTATTCAATTATGTTCCTGTTACGTTCCGTTCCTGCGCTGGGTCGTTATGTAAACTGCACATCTGCCTCCTTTCTACTTTTACCTCATCCCTGCAAGCTGCTGTTGGTGCCTTGCTCTTGAACTGGCACGTTTCTCAGCAAAACGCTCGCAATTCCTTTGCGCTCAGCGTTTGTGCTGTGGGGCCTTTCGGTATCCGGGTCCGCGCATCCCTGGGATGATGGAGATGCGGAATCTCGTGCGACACACACACTCTCCAGTTGCAACTGCAGCTCCTGACCCTTCCAGTGACAATGTGTTATGGCGGACTTTTAAAAAAGGGACTTTTCTTTTGTGGAAGGATTCAAGTCCGGAGAAGTAGGAGCCTCGATCTGGTCAATGAGGTCAAAAGGCAGCATTTTATTCTCTTCCAATGAGAAGCTGTAAATAAAGAGTGCTGAAAGGGTGCCAGTCAGGATTAACAGCAGTTCAGTGTTGCTACCCCTTGTTTTAGCAATGTTTAAGCTCTAACTCTTTTGAGTTGGACAGACAGCATTTGTCTGTCCCGAATGGCTCAGTTAACAGTCAGCCACGTTGCTGAGAGTCGAGTGTAGGCTAGAACGGGTAAGGATGGCTGATTTCTTTCCTTCGAGGATGTTCCTGAGCCAGGCAGGTTTTTTACAACAATCGGCAGTGGTTGGCGTTAGTCCAGCCTTTTTACTGAATTCACCTTTTCGTTAGCTTCTAGCGGTGGAGTTTGAGCTCCTGTGCCCGCAGATTGCCAGCCCGGTGACATTACCACCACACTGCCACCTCGCTCCAATACAGCTGAGATAGAGAAATACCCTCGAAATGGGCAGCCCGACACTTAATTCATCACAACGGTCGCCGTCCAAAAGACCGTCTTAATTCAATGTTATTTTTAAGGTCAAGTTTGTTTTGAACAGTGCGTTCTCTGGCAAATTATCGTTAAAAGATGAAACGCACTAAGTCAGGGTTAATTATTTGTCCATTGGTGTGTCAATCAAGTCCATGAATCTTGCATTTGCAAACGATGCATTCTGCCAGCACAAAATATTTTGTTCAGAAATGTTTTTTTTTTATTATTTGCAGCTCCCTGTAGCTTTTATTTTGGGTCGATCTAATTAGCTGAAGCAACTTGTCAAAATAAAAATGTTGCCAAACCCTGCTCTGCACCGACAATGTAAGTTCTTGCCCCTCCTTTCGTTTGCAATCCTTTCTCTCGAAGCTGCTGACTCCTTGCTTGACATGCTAATCCCTCAGATTTTATCGCGGATCTACGAGACTAGGCCCTTCTCATAGCACAGGAACAGGCCCTTCGGCCCACTATGTTGTGCTGAGCATGATGCCAAATTAAACTAATCCCTTCTGCTTGCCCTTGGTCCGTATCCCCCCTCCATTCCCTCGCATATTCATCTGCTGATAAAGTCCCTTAAACACCCCTCCCGTATCTGATTCCTCCACCACTCGTTCCCCACTCCGAACACGCTCGATGCTTTTAAAACACAACCCTTCACCTTAAATGTATTCCTTTTCGTATGAGACATTTCAACTCCGGGAGGAGAAAGATTCTGACCCTGTCCATGCATCTCGTAATTTTTTGTCGACTTTTATCAAGTCTTCCCTCCGCTCCGGAGAAAACAATTTTTCTGGCCTCTCCTCATACCCTCTAATCCAGGCAGAAGCCCAGTCGTCTGCACCCTCTCCAAAGCCTCCACATCCTCCCTGTAATGTGGCTCAGATATACAATGCTCAGAGGACGCCATTTTATTTATTCACAACGCAAGCTGAGCAGGCCTTTTTGTTTTTGCTCGTGCCTAATTGCCCCTTGCGAAGGTGATGGTGAGCCTTGATCTGCTGCAGTTTGTGTGGGTTGGATTTTCCAGTTGAACAGATTCATTATGATCGTGGATCGTGGAATCGTTGCATGGGGTCCGTGCTTTAAGCTGTGTTCCTGTTTTCCCCAGGTTGACCACGTCAAAAGCTTGCATTACATCGGGGCTGGAGTGGCCTTTCCCGCGGGAATGGTCTTTGTCTGCCTCCAGTGCATCCTGACCTACAAAGTGGCGATATCACTTCTGGATCACTGGATAGGCCACATCAGGGCTATCCTCACCATCTTGGCCTTAATCTCTCTCGTCCTCAGTATCCTTCCGTCCAGTCCATCCGCTCAAACGCATGCTGCGTGACATACAACGGGGGGGCTTAATGCGTGCGGGTCTTTGCTGCTGGTGAGTCGGCCCTTTTAGGGCTGGGATCCTCTGTCATTTATCATATTTGCCTTCGTTGCTCTGACCTTTTGGGAAGTTATGCTGAGGTTATAGCGGATGTTGGTGAGACCACTTCTGGAGTACTATGTCCAGTTCTGGCCATCCTGTTTTGGGAATGATATCATCAAGCAGGCGAAGGTTTCAGAAGAGATTTACCAGGGAATAGAGGGCTGTGTGTTACAAGGCGAGGTAGGAGGTTGAGAAGTGACGTTATCGAGATTCATAACAGCGTAAGGGAGGGACATAAGGTGAATGGCAGCTGTCTTCTCCCTAGGGTGGGGGATTTCAAGATGAGGGAGCATATTTTAAGGTGAGAGTCATAGAGATGTACAGCAGGGAAACAGACCCTTCGGTCCAACCCGTCCATGCCGACCAGATATCCCAACCCAATCTAGTCCCACCTGCCAGCACCCGGCCCATATCCCTGCAAACCCTTCCTATTCATATACCCATCCAGATGCCTCTTAAATGTTGTCATTGTACCAGCCTCCACCACTTCCTCTGGCAGCTCATTCCATACACGTACCACCCTCTGTGTGTGAAAAAGTTGCCCCTTAGCTCTCTTTTATAACTTTCCCCTCCCACCCTAAACCTATGCCCCTCTAGTTCTGGACCCCCCCACCCCAGGGAAAAGACTTTGTCTATTTATCCTATCCATGCCCCCTCATGATTTTATAAACCTCTATAAGGTCACCCCTCAGCCTCCGACGCTCCAGGGAAAACAGCCCCAGCCTGTTCAGCCTCTCCCTGTAGCTCAGACCCTCCAACCCTGGCAACATCCTTGTAAATCTTTTCTGAACCCTTTCAAGTTTCACAACATCTTTCCGATAGGAAGGAGACCAGAATTGCACGCAATATTCCAACAGTGGCCTAACCAATGTCCTGTACAGCCGCAACATGACCTGTACTCAATACTCTGACCAATAAAGGAAAGCATACCAAACGCTGCCCTCACTATCCTATCTACCTGCGACTCCACTTTCAAGGAGCTATGAACCTGCACTCCAAGGTCTCTTTGTTCAGCAACACTCCCTAGGACCTTACCATTAAGTCCTGCTAAGATTTGCGAAAAAAGATTTTAAAAAAGGCATAAGGGGCAATTTTTTTTTAAACCGAGTGGTTCGTGCGTGGGATGAACTTCCTGAGGATGTGGGGACAGTTACAATGTTTGGTAAATACATGAATAAGGAGGAGGGATGTGGGCCAGGAGCCGGCAGCTGGGACTAGTTCAGTTTGGGAGTGTGGTCAGCACGGACTAGTTGGAGCGAAGGGCCTGATTCCCTGCTCTCTGACCGTGGGTCCTCCCCAGCGGCGGTTGTCTGGCGGAGAGGGGAGACTCCCGACAGCCTCAGTCCGGTTCCCCGGCCTCTGTAAAAGTGCGCGAGCTGTGCTCCCGTTGCCAATGAGCTCACTGAAAGCTCCGAGGTCGGGTTGGTGCAGCCCGGACGTGGTCGTTGTCACGGCCAAGCGGGCTCCTAACCGGGTCTGGGGCGCCGAGCCGGTCTCTGCTAGGTGGCGATCTCCCTTCCGGATCACTGGGGTAGGCCGCCACTCTGTCGTCCTCCTTGTGCGCTGCACGCCGAACGGCGCGGTGTGGGGCCGAATGCGTGCGGTTCTTTGCTTCGGGGCGATTTGTAACACCTCCACTTGATAATGAGCAGCTTTGGGAGAGAGGTGGGGGGTAAGCCTGCCTGAGAAGCCACTGTCGTGGGTGTGCGTCTGAAATTCTCTTCAGCCAGAGCTTCTCAAGCTTGTTTTTGCTGAGCTACCTCACAAGCCCCCTTTCGAAAACAACGCTGGTGCAGACTGGTATCCCACCTTTACCCATCGTCTACCCCCATCATACCGGCTGGCGTAGTGGCTCAGTGGTTAGCACAGCTGTCTCACTGCACCAGGAACCTGGGTTCAGTTCCACCCTCAGGCGACTGTCTGGGTGGAGTACCTACTCCCCTCTTTCTCCCCACACACACACACACACACACACCACTGCGTGGGTTTTCGCCCACAGACCAAAGATACGCAGGTTATTGGCCATGAGAAAATAGCCCTGTGGCGTCCAGGGTAGGTGGGTCAGCCCCGGGAATTGTGGGGTTACAGTGTGATGCTCTTTGGAGGGTCAGTGGGGAGCAGATGGGCCAAACGGCCTGCCTCCACACTGTCGGGATTCAACTGCTTTCTAATCCGAGGGAGAGTGGGAGATGGTTCCTTGGCAGGGTAACAATGTGTTGCTGGAAAAGCGCAGCAGGTCAGGCAGCATCCGAGGAGCAGGAGAGTCGATGTCCGAAACGTCGATTCTCCTGCTCCTTGGATGCTGCCTGACCGGCTGCGCTTTTCCAGCAACACATTTTGCAGCTCTGATCTCCAGCATCTGCAGACCTCACTTTCTCCTAACAATGGCGTCAGTCCATCATACGGTGGGGGAAGGCGAACTTGACTGGGCGTGGGGATCAAAGTATTTCTGGCTGGGTTTGCTTAGCAGACTCAAGTGGGCCAGGGATTTTGCTGATTCAGTCACCAGTTTAAGTTAAAACAACGATATAAGCTTCCCATCAGGTATTGAAGCGCTCAGGGAACTTATAATTCCCACAAGTGAGCCCACAAGCCAAACCAACCTTTCAACAGAGGAACTCGTGGCTTGAGTTGGTTGCGGTTCATTTATATTTCTTGAGGGCAAGTGGACTTGCAAGCTGTTCCAAAAATAAATATGTATACGCCAGACAGCAAGCCACACTTTTTTTTCTTCTTCTTCTTCCCCCTATCACTTGCACGATGGGAGACTGCTCCAGTGACTGACGCAGAGACAGGCGTATTCTGAGCTGTTTTCGGTTTCCAAGTTTATGAGCTAACCCCTCACCTCCGACCTGATTGAAAGCTCCTCCTCATACCCGCACAGCGGGCCTTCCCACCCAGCGTGCTGGCCCGGTTTGGGAGCAGAGAGTCATACAGCACGGACCAACTCGTCCGTATTCCCAAACTAAACTCTCCCGCTTGTCTGCTTCTGGCCCGTATTCCCTCCAAACCTTTGCTATTCATGTACTGATCCAAACTGTACCCACATTCACCGCTTACTCTGAAAGTTCATTCCATATACAATCTATGTAAAACAGTTGCCTCTCATGTCCTTTCTAAATCTTACTCTTAAAAGGATGCCCCATCCCCTAGTTTTGAACTCCTCCACCCTGGGGAAAAGACCCTTAGCCATTCACTTTACCTGTGCCCCTCATGATTTTATAAACCTCAGTATGATCACTCCTCAACCTCCTACGCTCCAGTTTTTTTTAAAAAAGAGAAAAGTCCCAGCCTGTTTTGATAACTCAAAGCCTCCATTTCCGGCAACATCCTGGGAAACCCTTTCTGAACCCTCTCCAGATTTATCATCTCCTTCCTCTAGCAGTGGGGGCAGAACTGCGCACAGTGATGCAGAAGGGGCCGGCCTCACCCAATATCCTGTACAACCTCAACACGACGTCCCGATACCCAAAGGTCTGAGCAGTAAAGGCAAGCGTGTCAAACGCCGTCTTAACCACCCTGTCTGCCTGTGATGCAAACTTCAAAGAATTATATACCTGGACCCTGAGGTCTTTCTGTTGTACAATATTATCCCAAGGCCCTCCTATTAATTGTTTCAGTCCTTGTGTGGGGTATACCAAAATGGCGGTCCCTCGCACTTATCCAAATTAAACTCCCATCTGCCACTCCTCAGCCCGTCGACTCCACAGCTCAGGATCACCTCAGGTAACCTCAGGTCCACTGCACCCACCAATCCTGGGGAACATCTGCAAACGTACTAACCAGTAAGCTAGCATTCCGAAGCTTCGGTCATCGTGCTGTATTCCCACTATTAACTTGGCAAGAAGTGTTGCTCGTCTGCTGCGGCTTAGTGTGGGTAGGACGCCCACGCCTGAACTCACGGGGTTCCCGGTTCAAGCACCACTCCCGGCCAGAAGGTGGAAATCTGTACTGGTGTTCCACTGCAGCACCGAGGGACTGCTGCACTGTCTGATGGGATATTAAGCTGAGACCCCACCCCTCTGTTCCACTCACTATGTTCTGAGGAAGAGTGAGAAGGGATTTATCCCCAGTGTGCTGGCCAATAATATTTATCCCTCAATCCACATCCGAAGGTGAGGCGATTCGACCGCCATCACGTCGCCGTTAGCGGGATTTTGCTGTGCACGCACTGGCTTGGCGGGTTTCCTGCACGACGACGGTGGCTCCCAACCCCAAAGTGCCTGATTGGCTGGGAAGCGCTTTGAGATCCCAGTGGGCATTGCAAGGGCAACGTGGGGTCAGAGGTAGCAGGAAAGGAGGCCCTTCGGCCCATCCTGTCTGCGGCTGTCACCAAGAGCTGGGCTAGTTCAGTCGTTCGAAGCTGAGTTAGCTGGATATTTGACAAGAGGATGAGTCACGGATAATGGGATACAGGTAGGAAAAGTGTGTAATGACCCACCCCTGCTCCTCAGTCCTAGGCTGCATTCAGCTCCTCAAACCTGCTAGACAGGAACAGTGGGAGGTCACTTCTTGCTAACACGTGGTGCGTACAAATTGGGAAGGGCCATTCAGCCCCTCGAGACTGTCTCACACAAACCGGGAAATTTGGAAAATGTAGTTGGAAAATCCGGTATGAAAGAGACTCCTCATCTCTCTTGACAGAGCTTCCCCTCTCTGCAACTTGTGCATCAGTCTCTGGTCAAGTTGTTAGACCCAGATTCAATGCGAATACAGTCCCCCCCCGCCCTCCCATTACTGCCTTCCGAAGCCTTGCATTGGCATAGCGCCTTTCGCCCACTCGGGAGCACTTCGCAGCCGGTGGGGCCAATGTTTGTGACAGAGGCAGGACACTGGCTGAGCTCTCGTCCCAGCCGACCCCGGCCTCCCTTCAGAAAGTTAACAGTCAGTCTTGTACAATTTGATTTTGAGTGACATGTTTGCCAAGATCTCCAACGTGACGTGGCAAACGTGTCTTGATCTCCGAGGCAACCTGGAAGGGTCAGGAAAAGAAATCCAGAGCATGGATTTAGTTTTTTTCCTTTCTGTTATTGTTGTAAAGATATTGTTTGATAGTTGGGTTAGCAGGACTTATCCACTTCATGGTAAGGTCCTGGGGAGTGTTGCTGAACAAAGAGACCTTGGAGTGCAGGTTCATAGCTCCTTGAAAGTGGAGTCGCAGGTAGGTAGGATAGTGAAGAAGGCGTTTGGTATGCTTTCCTTTATTGGTCAGAGTATTGAGTACAGGAGTTGGGAGGTCATGTTGCGGCTGTACAGGACATTGGTTAGGCCACTGTTGGAATATTGTGTGCAATTCTGGTCTCCTTCCTATCGGAAAGATATTGTAAAACTTGAAAGGGTTCAGAAAAGATTTACAAGGATGTTGCCAGGGTTGGAGGGTTTGAGCTTCAGGGAGAGGCTGAACAGGCTGGGGCTGTTTTCCCTGGACCGTCGGAGGCTGAAGGGTGACCTTAGAGGTTTATGAAGGGTCATGGATAGGGTAAATAGACAAGGTCTTTTCCCTGGGGTCGGGGAGTCCAGAACTAGGTTTAGGATGAGAGGGGCAAGATATAAAAGAGACCTATGGGGCAACTTTTTCACACAGAGGGTGGTACGTGTGTGGAATGAGCTGCCAGAGGAAGTGGTGGGGGCTGGTACAATTGCAACATTTAAGAGGCGTTTGGATGGGTATATGAATAGGAAGGGTTTGGAGGGATATGGGCTGGGTGCTGACAGGTGGGACTAGATTGGGTTGGGATATCAGCGTCGGCATGGACGGGTTGGGCTGAAGGGTCTGTTTCCGTGCTGTACATCTCTATGACTCTGAGTGGGAGCGATGAGTCAGTTCCCAGTCAGTTAGCACAGAGTCTGCTGGTTGCTGTTTGGGTCTTCAGTGTTACATCTTAGAAACAGTCATCGCTAATTGTGAGGAGATGACATTGAGGCTTTTATGACTCCAACCCCCCTGAGGGTCCAGAACAGATGCCTCCCCCCACCTCACTTTCTGCTTTGCTTCAACATCCTCCGCTCACACTGTGGTTCACGGGGAGCTGGTAAAACATAAGATCCCCCTCCACCTGACCGATCCACATTTCCCACAGCTACAAATGCTGCCGGTCTGTTTATTTAATGGTGAGTGAGGGGGGTGGGGGCTGTGCAAAGTAAACCGCAGAGCAGATCTCTGCACCAGAAAATGACTGGTGGGTAACCTTCTGTTTGTGGGGAGTCTGGCGTTTTTAGGATTCCCCCTTTTGAGTTGGCAGCCTGCCCTACACAAGCCGCATTATTTTAGCGACGTTTCGAGAGACGGCGCTGTTTCAACGCCGAAGATTGCAATGTTCCGTCACCTTACGGCAGTCTCATTCCCGCCCGCGTTAACCGACTGAGGGAGAGATGAGGGCATGACCCTGGGCTCCCTGGGGAAGTCTCCGCCCTGGCTGTGTTCAGCCCAGGGTTAGAGGCCGTCGGTCAATTTGACATTTATTCAGAGTGCCCAGCGAGAAGGGGGGGGGCGGAGGAAGAGAAAACGCACAAATTGAGAGTACCCCAGCCAGCAATTCTGGGCCGACCCAGCTAGGAACTGATTCGGATGTCCCTTGTTTTAAGAGAGAGTTGCTCAAAAGGAATTGGAGGAAATGGCCGTTCGGGGCCAAGGGGTAGGGAGATGCTTCCTAAAGGTTTTGTCCGATGGCACTTGCTGGTGTGCACAGGAAGAGCTTAAAAATGTGTTGCTGGAAAAGCGCAGCAGGTCAGGCAGCATCAAAGGAGCAGGAGAATCGACGTTTCGGGGCGTACGCCCTTCTGCAGCAACACGTTTTTAAGCTCTGATCCCCAGCAATCCTCACTTTCTCCTCGTGCACAGGATGAGTCCAGCAGAGTAGCTCTCGGAGACCAAGATATGACAACCCGGCCTGGGGTTCGTGTGACCAATAGTGTGCGGCACTCGGGGGGGGGGGGGGGGGGGGGGGGGGATATCTGTTTCCACTCGGAAGCTGGCATCACTGGTCAGATCCGCGTTTATTCGAACCAACTGCCCCTTGAGCTGAGTGGCACACTCACCATTTCCGAGGGCTGTTAAGGGTCAACCCCATTGCTTTGCTTCTGGAGTTATATGTCGGGCGCAGCAGGGTGAGGATGGCAGATTTCCTTCCTTAAAGGGCATTCGTGAACCAAATGGGTATTTGCGACTGTCATCATTGAACGGGGTTTTCAATTCCAGAACCCGTTGCAGAGTTAAATTTCTGCCCCCCCCCCCCCGTCCCCAAAACATTCGGCTCAGACTCTGGCTCACCAGCCCAGTGACCTTTCCCACTGGGCCACAGCCTCCCAGTAGCAGAAGCTGATCCGATTCAACAGCGTTCCTGTTACCTGTGAGAATATGAGTAAGCGATGCTTGAAGGACAACCGCCTGACACCAGGTTATAGTCCAACAGGTTTATTTGGTATCACGAGCTTTCGGAGCGCGGCTCCTTCATCAGGTGACGTGGAGCGAGGCGCACAGGCTCGGAATATATAGGCGGAAAGATGGTGGCAAGATAATTCCAGGTAATTAAGAGTGTCAACAGTTAAGCACAAATGGTGTGAGGGAATCGTCGACCGGCTGAATAGCAAGTGAAGGGATGACCAATCGACCAATTAACTGAGGCAGAGAGATAATTACAAAAAAACCAAAAATAAAGATAGGAGAGCAACCCAAAATGAGGAACGATTTGAGGCCTGTCAACTGTTTGGAAGAGAGAGGCTGAGGGGGGTGTGGGGAAATGGCTGCAGGAGGGGATAATATAATTGTCTGGAATGAATTCGAGACAAAGTGGCGACTCCAAAGTTGCCCTGAGTGTTTCAGTTCGAAGGTCAGTGACACCGTGGCTGATATTGGCACAGTTTTAAGCAGCCGAAGTCATTAATCTGCCTCTGAGCACATTAACAAATCTCATTTCTATTCACAAATAAAGCCCACTGAAGCACAGCAGGCCCATTGGTAACTATGACGACAGCACAATGTTTGGGGGGGGGGGGAGGTGAGAAGGTAGGTAATTTCCTGTTGCTAATTAGGAAGTGAAATCACCAGCCGGTGTGTTGTTGCTGTCAAAGGCCTCGCCTTCCCCTCCGGCCTGCCAAACCATGCCTTTTCCTCTTTGCCGGTCTAATGCTGTGTAATCTGTGCAAGGACTGAGCTGACTTGGATGAGGGTGTTCCTCCCTCAAGCTGGGGGCAGGGGAGTCTTCACAGGGCTTCTGGTGGGAGTGGGGATAAAAGATGTTGCGATGACCCCTCACTGCATTTAGTCCTGTTGTCACCTTCACACGTTAAGGGAAGGCTGAGGAGGACACAGTTTAACTCTAACCATATATTACTGCCTTTTTCATGTAGATTTGACTATTCAAGTCTAGGCTGGGCCTCCCCATTTTACTGTCCTCTGAAGCCATTCTTGTATTTGACTCATTCCTGAGCCCTATTTGGAGTTTGCTCGTGTGCTTTATTGACCTATGCAAGTTTTGAATTTACAACTTTGAGTTTTCAAATCCCTTCACAATCTTGTCCCTCTCTCTGTCACCTCCACCAGCCGCACTCCCTCCAAAATATGTGTTCCTCCAAGTCCACCATTTCCCCCTCCTCGGCTTTAATCACCCTGCCTGGACACCAAGCTCTGCAAACACAACAGAAACCGAACTGTGGATGCTGTAAGTCAGAAATTAGGAACGGGACTCGCTGGAAAAACTCAGCAGGCCTCCGTGGAGAAGAAGAATATATAAAAAAAAATCAGAGTTAACGTTTCGGGTCCAGTGACCCTTCCCCAGAACTGGGGAACCGAGTCCTGAGGAAGGGTCAACAGACCCGAACCGTTAACTCTGATTTCTCTCCACAGCTGCTGCCAGACCTGCTGAGCTTTTCCAGCAAGTCTGGCTTAAGCGCTCTGCCTGTCTACCCTGCACTCCTACAAGGAAACCCCCCCCCCCCCTTTTAAACGTCATTGACATTGGTTTTTATCGTGGGACTGATTGTCTGATTTTCACACCGAGCAGAGTGAACTCTCACTTTATGTATTTGTTTGAGTGAAGATTCAGAGGCAACTCGACTGGGGGGCACTTTTTTTTTAAAGATGAACCGTCAACTTATGACAGCAGAAATAGGCCATTCAGCTCATCTGATCATCCTCATCATAGGTTTCCTGCCTTTCTCCCCATAATCCTGGACGACTCCTTCCCAATTTAAAATCAGTCTATCCCAGCCTCGACGGGAAAGGATTCCACAGATTCACTGTCCTCCATGAAGAAATTCCTCCTCAGATCTGTCTTAAATGTGTGACTCCGCATTCTGAAATAATGCCCACTTGATCCTAGACTCTCGCAAGAGAAAACAGTTTGTCCACATCAAGCCCCCTAAGATTCATACATTTCAGTGAGTACAGGCCCAACCCTACTCCAACCTCTCCTCACGGACAGTCCCTCCATACCTAGAATCAACCTCATAAACCTCCTTTGATCTATCCTTAGATAAAGGGACCAAACTTGCTTGTATTCCAGTTGTATAGTTTTTAGCAATATGAAGGAAAGGCGAATATAATTTTAAATCAGGACGGTGAGGGGCTCAGAGCGGAACTTGCGGGGGGGTGAGGGGTGTCCCCATGTACCTGCTGCCCCTTGTCCTCCCCGATGGAAGTGGCCGTGGGGTTTGGAAGGTGCTGTCTGAGGAGCCTGGGGGAGTTGCTGCAGTGCGTCTTGTAGATGGTACCCACTGCTATCACTATACACCGATGGTGGATGTGACGCTAATCAAGTGGGGGCTGCTTTGTCCCTGGATGGTGTCAAACACCTTGTGTGTTTTCTTTATTCAGAGAGTAGTCAGGGTATGGAATGCTTTGCCTGCAACAGTAGTAGATTTGCCAACTTTAAGTACATTTAAGTCGTCATTGGACAAGCATATGGACGTACACGGAATTGTGTAGGTTAGATGGGCTTCAGATTGGTATGACAGGTCGGCGCAACATCGAGGGCCAAAGGGCCTGTTACGTTCTGTATGTTTTTGGAGCTATCCCCATCCAGAGCAAGTGGGCAGTATTCCATTACACTCCTGACTTGTGTCTTATCGATAGTGCACAGGCTTTGAGGAGACTAGAGACGGTTCAGAAGAGATTTACCGGGATCCCAGGTATGAATAGGTAAAGATAGGCTGGGACCTGTTTCAGGGGAGCGTAGGAAGTTTATAAAATAATGAGGGGTATAGATCAAGTTAATGGTAGCTGTCTAATCCCTAGGATGGGAGATTTCAAAACTAAGGGGCACATGTTTAAGGTGGGAGGAAAGGGGTTTTAAAAAAGACATGAGGGCAACGTTTTTACACCGAGGGTGTGTGAAATGAACTCCGAGGAAGTGATGGATGTGGCTCCCATTTTAACGTTTGAACGACATTTGGATAAGTACGTGAATTGAAAAGGTTTGTAGGGATGTGAGTCAAACGCAGGCAGGTGGAGCTAGTTTTGGGATTACGTTGGGTGTGGACTGGCTGGGCCGAAGGGTCTGTTTCCGAGGCTGTATGAATCTATAACCGTCTGTAAAAGGACCCCCAACCTACCCTTGCAGTTTCACAGTATTGAAAGGTTTCTGGTCAGTGGTAACCCTCAGAATGTTGATAGTGGCAGTGACAGTGATATCATTAAATGTCATGAGGAGATGCTTAGAGATGATGTTAAAAATCACACCACACCAGGTTATAGTCCAACAGGTTTAATTGGAAGCACTAGCTTTCGGAGCGTCGCTCCTTCATCAGGTGCTTGTGGAAGACACAGAATTTATCGCAAAAATTTACAGTGTGATGTAACTGAAATTATACACTGAAAAATGCCTCAATTGTTTGTTGAGTCTTTATCTGTTCGAATGCAGTGATAGTTTCACTTCTTTCATGTGTAAATCACAAAACGTTTTTTTAAAAGTTGCATTCTCGGGTTAGCTGTTAACAATGGGTGATAGCTAGACAATATGTTAGAGGTGTTAGCCTGTGTTGTCTGTCTATGCCATGATGTTTAGATTGATTCTAATCTAAAAAGTGAGATAACAGCGTTTTACATGAATGCATGCAGTTTTTGAGCAAAGTACAATGTAACTCCGCACGTACAAATTCACCCCACAAAATATATGTGTGCATGTGGGTCTTTGTGTGTGTCTGTCTGTCTGTCTGGTTGGGGGTTGAGAGTGTGAGAGAGGGTGTATATGTGTGTGTAGTGAGTGTAGTGTGTCTCAGTCCAACACTGTTATCTCCAACTCTTAGAGATGATCATTACCTTGCCTAAATATTACTTGCTGGGCTATTTTTTTGCCCAATCTGCTGATAGTTGGGGTCTAGACCCAGAGAAGTGTCTGACAAACTGTGCCCAAAAGGGTTTCCACATGAGCAGGAAGCCACAACCAGGCAGCAGACTTGCACAGTGGTTAGTTTCTGTTCTCCGTGTATAACCTCATTTCCTTAAAAAGCTGTTATCAGGTGGCATCTTCTTTATCAACGAGAGCTCAATGTTCCAACACGCCGCTGCCGTCTGCGAGTGGATCTTCACCGTCGACGTGCTGGTCTTTTACGGGACTTTCTCCTTCGACTTTGCCTCGATCACCAACGAGACCGTGCTGGCCATTATGAGGAGGGGGAAGAGCAAGCCCTCAAAATCCCCGGGGAGCAGTGCGTCCGCCCACCTCAACAGCAACCCAGAGAGCATCGCCATGATTTAACGGCTGCATTCTGGAATCCACACAGTCACCCTCCCCGCTTCAGAGCTGCGCACGGGTTCGGAGGTAAAATGTGAATTGATGGCTGCGTGTCGTGTACCACGCCCCTTTATTTCCCCCAAAATGACTCCCCTTGGCAGTGCAGAGCTTGAATAACCCTGAAGCGAGACACTTGTGGTCGCATCCTAACCTCATTTGGACCCACGCAAGAATGCCAAATTCTATAATCGGGAGCCGATGGTTTGCTTTCGTGATGGCAACACCCTGGCCCGTCAAGAGTCCAGCTGCGCTCTGCCCTCTTGTGGTAGAGATTTGCGCTGCTCATGTGAAATTTGGCATTCTTGCACGGAAGTCCTGAAGAGCGTGCAGGGTGGGGAAAAAAAAAGTGCATTGCATCTGTTCGCCGCACATTGTCGTTTCCTGCAGCCGAAACGGGGCTCTGCTGACTTTGTTGTTCGGCTCCCAGCGAAGAAAGGAGGAGCAACACCAAAGGTAAAAAAAAAACAACCTCTCCAAATCGAAGGGAAAGTGGCAGGGAATGCAGTCGCCGGGTGACGGTGCCTGGGCCTTCACGAGGCGACAATTAGCACCACAGTCGCCCAAGCCGCCGTCTCACCGGTTCTGTGGTAAATCTTGGTACCAATGTAAGTTTCGATGAACCAAAAAAGACAGGGGGTGGTGCAGTCCTGTCGACTCACCAAGCACGGTACGTTTCAGCGACACCAATTTCCCATAAATGTGAACTGTAACCTTGTCTTGTTTTCTCCCTCTCACGTACAGTGTGTGACCCCAGGTAGCTGAAAGGTAGATAACACTGCCAATTCTCTCGCCGCACATCGCTTTTGATCTCCCCATCCCCGGCTTTCACTTATTTTTGTCTCTCTCGCGAGGTAGAGAGAGCGTATTAAACACAAAAGAAGTGGGTACGGCTTTCAGATCAAAGGTAGTTTTCTTTGATCGGTTTTTGACACTTTATTTGTTCACAAACAAAGGTGGGTCCCCTGCTCTGAGTTTGCTTACCTAGGCCGAAGGAAGGAAGGGGCTGGGTGCTGTTGGGATACGTCAGGTGCATCCCTTGTGAGCCCACCAACCACTCGTACACTTGCGAAGCAAGAAAGGTTACCCTCTTTGCTCAGGGGGCCAAACCAGCCAATCGGCATTCGAGCCTGAAAGAGAGGCCGCTGTCATGGTTACAGAGTGGATGGAGAGACCTTCACCTTGCTCTGCTGTCCAGGTGGACTCTGGCTGAACTGTCAGCTAACTCTACACTGCACGCCTTTGTCCCACGTAACTTTTGTCAACAAAAACTCTTGATCAATCTCAGGTTTAAAGTTTACAGTTGAATGTGTGCCAGTTTGCTGTGTGAGGGAGTTCCAAACGGTGACTCTGCTTTGTAGAAATGTTTCCTAATGTCACTCCTGAAGGCTCTGGCTGTCTCATTTTAAGACTTGTAGACCTGGACGCCCAAACCAGCGGGAACTGTATCTCGCTGTTTTGTCTTGTGTCTTCCCTTTCATTTGGATGGAAAATTGTCAGCTCGGTGTGAGGCGAAACAGCTCCCAGCATTGTACTAAGTGCGGTCAAAAAGGAACAACAGACAGATAGGGAAGACTTGCCTTTTCTCGAGTGCTCTCTCTCGGGCATCAGACACTGCAAACTACTTTGGAACCAACGAAGGTGATTTAAAATGAGCCCAGACAGCTCACCTCACTATCTGACTCCGTTGATCTGTATCACTTCACATCCATAAAATGTGATTTCTGTGGAGCTGCAGTCTGACACCAGCCTCTCGTGGAAGAGGACCTTTAAAAGTAAAAATCCCAGCTCTTTGGTGAAAGGATGCTGTATCACAGTTTACTGGGGTGTACAGATTCTACACTGCAGGGAAGACTGGGTCAGCCTCACTTGGAGGTAACGGTGTGGTAGCCACTGAATTACAGACACCCCCCTCGCCCTTGCCAATGAGGTAGATTCCTGACTGAGGTGTTGCTGCTCCCTGAAGCTGTTAACACACCCTTTACCTACTCAGCATGGTCACTGAGCACTCACTCGGGGTCCTGTGCCCAGTACGATTGGCACCTTGTTGTGAAATACAAAACCACCCCCACTACCATCGAGAAGAAGCCTCCTCTCACTCACCAACTCCAAACAAGCCCTGGAGGCACCAGCTCATTGGAGTTGACTTAACTTTTGTGGACAGTACAAATCAGGAACACTGGCTATAAAGTCAGTTTGGCCTCCCAGTGGATTGAAATCGGAGAGGGAAGGGGTTTGAATGCTGTGAACAATGAATTCACTCCAAATTTAAAATAAAAAGCTGCTTATAAGAGGGGTTTATATCAACGAGAGTGCCTGGAATTCTTCAGGCGCTCAAGGAATGTTAAACAGAAGAGAAACTAGGTTCATTAACCACAACTGCCTCAGGACCCCAGACTGCTCCCAGACACCACAACCACTTTTGAAGAACTAACATTTCGGTGGTTGGACAGATCTGAGAGGGGTGGGGACACGTCCTCTGGCTTTGTCTGTTTTGAATTTATTTATTTTTTAAGAAGAAAAGGGAAACACTCGCTTACTGTGAAATTTTGTAACAAAAAATCTTTTTAAATTCTTCTGTCTCGACGTCGGAGGCCTCGCCTTTTCACCAGGTTCCTGCAGGAGAAATGTTCAGCACTACCTTGGAAATTATCTTGTGTCGGAGCCTTTGAAATGAACCACCGACTTCGAAGATCATGTGTCAGGAATCGCATTTGTTTTTTAAAAATAAACGTATTTTTAAATGTTGTCGTTCCGTTTCTTTCTTGACCACTCTGTTGACCCATTTTTTTTTCCTCCCAGGGAATTTAGTCCTAACAAGCACCATCCTTTTGGGGCAATGTTTCAGTAAATCTTATTCTTTTGTTTCCCCTGGCACTCCAAGCTGCAAGTGTATTCTCCCTAAGGTTGCAATCCAGACCGTCCTTTACCTCATGGAATGGTTCCTACACTCCCACTGCCCCATCGAAGGGAAACTAAAACAATACAGGCAGGTCTCCTTTCTAATGGTGGACTCTATTCCACTTTCCCTCTCTACTCACATACCCCATATCCTCTGAGTCCCTTGTCAATCAAGACAAGATTTGAACTACGGAAGTGATTAGGATTTTAGTTCAAGTTACCAAATGAGGCAAAATGTATGCGCAGTTCCTTACTGTTTTGTATGAGATCATTCTCTAGATGAAAACACTTTGTGACATTCAAGTTTAGACCATGCTGCACACGTGACACGCCTGAACTTTAAACAACGACAGATCCAAAAGCAAAGCCTTTCTGTTTTGTAATATTCTGTTTCTTTATCCTGAGAACTGAACAACAATCCGTTTTCGTTTATACAAAATGGGATCATTATTCAAACGCAGAGAAAATGTTGACTGACATTTCTTTAAACAAATCTCATGATTTCAGCTTATTCAGCCTCTTCCTATGGCTCCGAGTAACATCCTTGTAAATCTTTTCTGCACCTTTTCAAGTTTAACATCTTTCCGACAGCAAGGAGACCAGAACTGAATGCAGTGGCCTAACCAGTCTCCACACAGCCGCAACATGACCTCCCAACTTATTTACTTAATGCACTGACCAATAAAAGCACGGCTTCATCGCTATCCTGTCCACCTGCAACCCTAGGTCACTTTGTTCAGCAACACTCCTCAGGGACACACCATTTAAGTGGATAAGTCCTGCCCTACACTCCACTCAACGACTTTGCAGAGATAACTACACGAAAGACTGAACTAAAATTATATAAAAATCTGGTGTCTGCAGGCACTTCCTGTCCGTTTTTTCCTCCCCCACTTTAAATCAACTGTTGAGTCAAAATGGAATTTGGACATTTCCATGTAGTGAAAGTTGGCAACAGGGGGTGATTGTGTTTACATAATTTCCACTTTAAATGTCTAATGGGGAACTTAACAATGACAACCTCAAAATCAGGACTGGATTGACTACACACGGACCCTTTCAAATTATTCTTCAGTCACTGCCCTGCTCTGCAAATCTATATTTGGTCCCACACATGCCACATTTGTGCTGTGTATTGCTTAGCTATCTCCAGAAGCTATATGCTAAACCTTAAGATTGTAAAGAGCTACAGTGATGAATTTAAATATTCCTAAGAACTACTGTGCTCAATCCAAGAACCATCTGCAACCTTACTCTTCGACTCAAAGGAAGGTTTGACTGGAGTGTAAAAACGTTATGACGGAGATGAAAGGAATGGGTTTGTAATTTTGTAGGATGGTCCTTTGATAAGAGTGGGCTTGACTGCTTCCTTCAGTGACACTATCATCCTGTGAGCAATGTTACATTAAAGTATGCATTTCATCCGATGCACTTACAGCCGTAGAGATGTACAGCATGGAAAAGACATGCCAACCAGATATCCTAAATTAATGTAGTCCCATATCACTAAATCCTTCCTATTCATCCAGATGTTGTAATTGTAGCAGTCTCGACCGCTCCCTCTGGCAGCTCATTCCATACACGCACCACCCTCTGCATGAAAATGTTGTCCTTTGGGTACCTTTCCCCTCTCACTTTAAACCTGTCCTCTCTAATTTTAGACTCCCCCAGCCTGGGAAAAAGATCTTGGCTATTCACCCCGATCCATGCCCCTTTTAGTTTTATAAACCTCAAGAAGGTCACCCTTCAGTTCAAAGGAAAACAGTCCCAGCCTATTCAGCCTCTCCCTGTAGCTCAAACTCTCCAACCCTGGCAACATCCTTGTCAATCTTTTCTGCACCCTTTCAGGTTTCACAACATCTTTCCAATAGGAAGGAGAGCAGCATTAAACACAGTATTCCAAAGTGGCCTACCCAATGTCCTGCACAGTCACAACAGAATGTCCTAATTCCTATACTCAGTGCATAGCCCAATAAAGGCAAGCATACCAAATGCCTTCTTCACTATCCTATCTACCTGCGACTCTGTTTTAAAGGAACTATGAACCTGCACTCCAAGGTCTCTGTTCAGCAGCACTCCCCAGGGCCCTACCATAAAGTGGATGAGTCCTGCACTGATTTGCCAGAACCCAATCATATTCCATGCAAAGTCCCATCAACTTCAGCTATGCTAAGGATGAGAGCACCATGGAGTTGTACTCCTATTTGCAATGTGTTGAAAGTAGCTGGGTGGCAGATGGAGTTAAATTCAGATCAATGAGAAGGCAAATCGAGGCAGGGCTTATACACTTTGGTGTCTGTGCTACACTTGGACCTGACAAGCACCAAATCAGGACTTATCCACTTAATGCCGGGGTCCTGGGGAGTGTTGCCGAACAGAGAGAGCTTTGGGGTACAGGTTCATTGTTCCTCAAAGCTGGGGGTCACATGTAGGTAGGATGGTGAAGAAGGCGTTTGGTACGCTTTATTGGTCAGTGCGTTGAGTATAGGAATTGGGAGGTCGTGATGCGGCTGTCACAATGACAAGGCCACTTTTGGAATACTGTGTCCAATCTCTGCGTTAAGAAAGATGCCATACTTGAAAGGGTTCGGAAAGAATTGACAAGGATGTCGCCAGGGTCGGAGGGGTTTGAGCTATAGGGATGGGCTGAACAGCCTGGGGTTGTTTTCCCTGAGGGGTGACCTTTTCGAGGTTCATAAAATCATGAGGGGGCGCGGATAAGGTAAATAGATAAGGTGTTTTCCCTGGGGTGGGGGAGTCCAGAACTAAAGGGCATATGTTTTGGGTGAGAGGGGAAAGACATAAAAGAGAGCTGAGGGGCAACTTTTTCAGGCAGAGGGTGGTACGTGTATGGAATGGCAGGAGGCTGGAAGAACACAGCAAGCCAGGCAGCATCAGGAGGTGGGGAAGTCGACATTTCAGGTGTAACCCTCCTTCAGGACCCCGAAACGTCGAATTCCCCACCTCCTGATGCTGCCTGGCTTGCTGTGTTCTTCCAGCCTCCCCTGCTTGTCGAGTCTGGATTCCAGCAACTGCGGATTTAGTTTTGTGCAAAGGAATGATATGCCAGAGAAAGTGGGAGGAGGCTGGTACAATGACAACATTTGAAAGGCGTCTGGATGGGGACATGAATAGGAAGGGTTTGGAGGGATATGGGCCGGGTGCTGGCAAACGGGACTAGATTGGGTTGGGATATCTGCGTAATGTCGGTGCTGGGCCACAGGTCGGTCCGCGCGTGCGTGGTTGACAGCTGCCGGCAGTGTAGCTGACTGTGACAGATCACTGGACAGACAGTCATGATGTGGAGGGGCTGGTGTAGAAGTGGGGTGTACAAAGTTAAAAATCACACCACACCAGGTTATAGTCCAGCAGGTTTAATTGGAAGCACACTAGCTTTCGGAGCGACACTCCATCAGGTGGTTGTGGAGGACACAATTGTAAGACACAGAATTTATAGCGAACGTTTAGTGCGATGTACCTGAAATTATACACTGAAAAATACCTTGATTGTTTAAGCCTCTCATCTTGTTAGGGTGACCATGTTAGTTTCACTTCTTTCATGTGTAAAGCACAAAATCTTTTTTAAAAAGTTGCACTCTCAGGTTCACTTTAACAATTGGTGTCAGCCCAGATAATGTGTTGAAGGTGTTAGCTCCCTGTGTGCTGTTGTCTGTGCCATAATGTTTAGTCTGATTCTAATCTAAAAAATGAGTTAACAGAGTCTTACATGGTCACACACACACACATTTGTGGGGTGGATTTGTGCTTGCAGAGTTATATTGTACTTTGCTCAAAAACTGCACGAATCCACGTAAGACTCTGTAACCTCGTTTTTTAGATTAGAATCAGTCGAAACATTATGGCACAGACAACAGCACACAGGGAGCTAACACCTTCAATACATTAGCTGGGCTGACACCAATTGTTAAAGTGAACCTGAGAATGTAACTTTTTTAAAAAAGGATTTGTGATTTACATATGAAAGAAGTGAAACTATCATTGTATTCGAACAGATGAAAGACTCAACAGACAATCAAGGTATTTTTCAGTGTATAATTTCCGTTCCAACACACTGTAAACCTTTGCTATAAATTCTGTGCCTTACAATTGTGCCCTCCACAACCACCTGATGAAGAAGCCGCGCTCCGAAAGCTAGTGTGCTTCCAATTAAACCTGTTGGACTATAACCTGGTGTTGAGTGATTTTTGACTTTGGGTAGACAGTAGCTTTCTTACATTTAAAAAAAAATGTACGGTGTTAAATTTACCTTAGTTTCATTAATAAATATGATTTCAACCTTCATTCAGGCTGCGCTATACTTTACGTTAAGACTTTTGGGTGATTTTTGAGGGATTATTTTTTGCTGTTCTGCCCCGATCCCACTCATTCCATAGACCCCATTATTTCTGTTAAGCAAGGTTTTGCTCAAATGCAACTACGGCATTATTGGAGAACTACCTGTATGTTTACAAGTTTGTTTCCAAGGCCAATTCCAGCAGAGTAAATCTGTCTCACCCATGGGAGCTGTGCTTGTGTACATAAATACGTTCTTAAGGGCAAACAACTCCACTCATTGAGCAGATGCGTGGCCACGGTGCCTTGTGGAACTGAAAGGCACTCATTGGAGTCTTGCGCTTTCCAGGCATAACAGCAATAGAAATAGCAGCAGGAATAGGCCACCTGGCCCCACTCTGCCACTCAATAAGATCATGGCTTATCTTTTTGAGAACTCGGTCCCACTTCAAACATCTATCTGCCTTAAAAAAACATTCGCAGCTGCAAATGTGTTGCTGGTCAAAGCACAGCAGGCCAGGCAGCATCTCAGGAATAGAGAATTCGACGTTTCGAGCATAAGCCCTTCATCAGGAATAAGAGAGAGAGAGCCAAGCCGGCTGAGATAAAAGGTAGGGAGGAGGGACTAGGGGGAGGGGCGATGGAGGTGGGATAGGTGGAAGGAGGTCAAGGTGAGGGTGATAGGCCGGAGTGGGGTGGGGGCGGAGAGGTCAGGAAGAGGATTGCAGGTTAGGAGGGCGGTGCTGAGTTGAGGGAACCGACTGAGACAAGGTGGGGGGAGGGGAAATGAGGAAGCTGGAGAAATCTGAATTCATACCTTGTGGTTGGAGGGTTCCCAGGCGGAAGATGAGGCGCTCCTCCTCCAGCCGTCGTGTAGTTGTGTTCTGCCGGTGGAGGAGTCCAAGGACCTGCATGTCCTCGGTGGAGTGGGAGGGAGAGTTAAAGTGTTGAGCCACGGGGTGATTGGGTTGGTTGGTTCGGGCGGCCCAGAGGTGTTCTCTGAAGCGTTCCGCAAGTAAGCGGCCTGTCTCACCAATATAGAGGAGGCCACATCGGGTGCAGCGGATGCAATAGATGATGTGTGTGGAGGTACAGGTGAACTTGTGGCGGATATGGAAGGATCCCTTGGGGCCTTGGAGGGAAGTGAGTGTGGAGGTGTGGGCGCAAGTTTTACATTTCCTGCGGTTGCAGGGGAAGGTGCCGGGGGTGGAGGTTGGGTTGGTGGGGGGTGTGGATCTGACAAGGGAGTCACGAAGGGAGTGGTCCTTGCGGAACGCTGATAGGGGAGGGGAGGGAAATATATCCTTGGTGGTGGGGTCCGTTTGGAGGTGGCGGAAATGGCGGCGGATAATACGTTGTATGCGCAGGTTGGTGGGGTGGTAGGTGAGAACCAGTGGGGTTCTGTCTTGGTGGCGGTTGGAGGAGCGGGGCTCAAGGGCGGAGGAGCGGGAAGTGGAGGAGATGCGGTGGAGGGCATCGTCGATCACGTCTGGGGGGAATCTGCGGTCCTTGAAGAAGGAGGCCATCTGGGTTGTGCGGTGTTGGAATTGGTCCTCCTGGGAGCAGATGCGGCGGAGACGAAGGAATTGGGAATATGGGATGGCGTTTTTACAGGGGGCAGGGTGGGAGGAGGTGTAGTCCAGGTAGCTGTGGGAGTCAGTCGGTTTATAATAGATGTCTGTGTTGAGTCGGTCGCCCGAGATAGAAATGGAAAGGTCTAGGAAGGGGAGGGAGGAGTCTGAGACAGTCCAGGTGAATTTCAGGTCGGGATGGAAGGTGTTAGTAAAGTTGATGAACTGTTCAACCTCCTCGTGGGAGCACGAGGCAGCGCCGATACAGTCATCGATGTAGCGGAGGAAAAGGTGGGGGGTGGTGCCAGTGTAGTTGCGGAAGATGGACTGTTCCACATATCCTACGAAGAGGCAGGCATAGCTGGGGCCCATGCGGGTGCCCATGGCAACTCCTTTAGTTTGGAGGAAGTGGGAGGATTGAAAAGAGAAGTTATTCAGGGTGAGGACCAGTTCAGTCAGTCGAAGGAGGGTGTCAGTGGAAGGGTACTGGTTAGTGCGGCGGGAAAGGAAGAAGCGGAGGGCTTTGAGTCCTTCGTGATGGGGGATGGAGGTGTACAGGGACTGGATGTCCATAGTGAAAATAAGGCGTTGGGGACCGGGGAAGCGAAAATCCTGGAGGAGGTGGAGGGCGTGGGTGGTGTCCCGAACGTAGGTGGGGAGTTCTTGGACTAAAGGGGACAGGACCGTGTCGAGGTATTGGGAGATGAGTTCGGTGGGGCAGGAGCAGGCTGAGACAATGGGTCGGCCGGGGCAGGCAGGTTTGTGGATTTTGGGCAGGAGGTAGAAACGGGCGGTGCGGGGTTGTGGGACTATGAGGTTGGAGGCGGTGGATGGGAGATCCCCTGAGGTGATGAGGTCCTGGATGGTCTGGGAGATGATGGTTTGGTGGTGGGAGGTGGGGTCACGGTCAAGGGGGCGATAAGAGGAGGCGTCCGCGAGCTGGCGTTTGGCTTCAGCGGTGCACAGGTCAGTGCGCCAAACTACCACCGCGCCTCCCTTGTCTGCGGGTTTGATGGTGAGGTTGGGATTGGAGCGGAGGGAGTGGAAGGCTGCACGTTCTGAGGGTGAGAGGTTGGAGTGGGTGAGAGGGGTGGACAGGTTGAGTCGGTTGATGTCACGGCGGCAGTTGGCTATAAAGAGGTCGAGGGCGGGTAGGAGGCCTGCACGGGGTGTCCAGGTGGATGGGGTGTGTTGGAGGCGGGAGAAGGGGTCGTCAGAGGGTGGGCGGGAGTCTTGGTTGTGAAAGTAGGCACGGAGGCGAAGGCGGCGGAAGAATTGTTCAATATCTCGCCGCGTGTTGAACTCATTAATCCGAGGGCGTAGGGGAACGAAGGTGAGGCCCCTGCTGAGGACTGATCTTTCATCCTCAGAGAGGGGGAGATCTGGAGGGATGGTGAAAATCCGGCAAGGCTGGGAGCTAGGACCTGGGACCTGGTGCGGGACTGGAGCTGGAGCTGGAGCTGGAGCTGGGGGCGGGGTTAGGGGGGGGGACAGAGATCGAAGTAGGGGCGGAGTTAGACGTGGTGACGTTGCTCGACGTGGGGGCGGGGTCATGCGTCGTGACGGAAATACCACAGCTACCTGGACTACACCTCCTCCCACCCTGCCCCCTGTAAAAACGCCATCCCATATTCCCAATTCCTTCGTCTCCGCCGCATCTGCTCCCAGGAGGACCAATTCCAACACCGCACAACCCAGATGGCCTCCTTCTTCAAGGACCGCAGATTCCCCCCAGACGTGATCGACGATGCCCTCCACCGCATCTCCTCCACTTCCCGCTCCTCCGCCCTTGAGCCCCGCTCCTCCAACCGCCACCAAGACAGAACCCCACTGGGCCTCACCTACCACCCCACCAACCTGCGCATACAACGTATTATCCGCCGCCATTTCCGCCACCTCCAAACGGACCCCACCACCAAGGATATATTTCCCTCCCCTCCCCTATCAGCGTTCCGCAAGGACCACTCCCTTCGTGACTCCCTTGTCAGATCCACACCCCCCACCAACCCAACCTCCACCCCCGGCACCTTCCCCTGCAACCGCAGGAAATGTAAAACTTGCGCCCACACCTCCACACTCACTTCCCTCCAAGGCCCCAAGGGATCCTTCCATATCCGCCACAAGTTCACCTGTACCTCCACACACATCATCTATTGCATCCGCTGCACCCGATGTGGCCTCCTCTATATTGGTGAGACAGGCCGCTTACTTGCGGAACGCTTCAGAGAACACCTCTGGGCCGCCCGAACCAACCAACCCAATCACCCCGTGGCTCAACACTTTAACTCCCCCTCCCACTCCACCGAGGACATGCAGGTCCTTGGACTCCTCCACCGGCAGAACACAACTACACGACGGCTGGAGGAGGAGCGCCTCATCTTCCGCCTGGGAACCCTCCAACCACAAGGGATGAATTCAGATTTCTCCAGCTTCCTCATTTCCCCTCCCCCCACCTTGTCTCAGTCGGTTCCCTCAACTCAGCACCGCCCTCCTAACCTGCAATCCTCTTCCTGACCTCTCCGCCCCCACCCCACTCCGGCCTATCACCCTCACCTTGACCTCCTTCCACCTATCCCACCTCCATCGCCCCTCCCCCTAGTCCCTCCTCCCTACCTTTTATCTCAGCCGGCTTGGCTCTCTCTCTCTTATTCCTGATGAAGGGCTTATGCTCGAAACGTCGAATTCTCTATTCCTGAGATGCTGCCTGGCCTGCTGTGCTTTGACCAGCAACACATTTGCAGCTGTGATCTCCAGCATCTGCAGACCTCATTTTTTACTTAAAAAAACATTCAACAAGCTAGCCTCAACTGTTTCACTGGGCAGATTCACAATCGTTTGGGTGACAAAGTTCCTCCACAGCACCGTCTAAATTTGCTCCCCCCTTATTTTGAGGCTATGTCCCATAATTCTAGTTTCACCCGGCAGTGGAAACAACCTCCCTGCTTCGAACTTATCTATTTCTAGAAGATTCCATCCCCCCCTCTCATTCTGCTAAGTTCCAATGAGTATAGTCCCAGTCTACTCAATTTCTCTTCATAAGCCAACGCTCTCAACTCAGGAGACAATCTGGTGAACCTCCTCTGCATCCCCTCCAATGCCAGTACATCCTTTTTCAAGTAAAGACCAAAAGTGGACACAGTACTCCAGGGTATGGCCTCACCAGCACCCTCTATAGCTGCAGCATAATCTGTTTTGAAACTCATCCCTCTCGCAATGAAGGGCAATATTCCCTTCGCTTTCTTAATTATCAACTTTTTGCCATTCGTACAAAGACACCCAGATCCTTCTACACCGCACATGCTGCATTTTTTCACCATTTAACTCATAGTTTGTGTTGCTGTTAATCCCTACCAAAACAGACCTCGCATTTATCAGCATTGGATTCCATCTGCCCACTCACTTAACCAAGCCAGTGGGGGGAGGGAAAGTAAAATGGATAATCCAAGTTATGTTCTCAGACATTTGCTGCTCTTTGCCCTCAGTCCAGAATGGGTCACGGTGTTCCAAATTCAGAAGGGGAATTCTCAGTCAGGTCATGCACGGTGCTGTATGGGCACTATGGGAGAACAGAATTAAGCTCCATTAGGATCTCCCAGTCAGTTGAGTCTTAGCGACGCTTGACACCCCATTCGGCTGAGGAGGTGGGGTTGTGAACCAAAGTAGAGAAGAAAACTGGCCTGCAGAAACATCACGGCCTGCAGAAATGTCACGGCCTACAATTTCCAGGTAGCTACCGACACCTCTGTGAATGCACCAAGATTTTCTGAACCTCAAAGGCAAAAGCCACAAGGTGACAACAAGAGGAGAGGTTCCATCAATCCTTTTTCTCATGATAGAAGTGAGTTGTCCCATTGCAGCATTAACCTTACAGAAGCAGACACAATACACACACACACATCTCCATCCCTTTCCCATGTAGAAAGGCAGACACACAGTTTGGCTAGATCAGAGTGGTGCTGGAAAAGCACAGCAGGTCAGGCAGCATCCGAGGAGCAGGAAAATTGACGTTTCGGGCAAAAGCCCTTCGTAATATTAAACAAATTTAGCTGAAGCCTTTCATCTTTTAGAATAATCATGTTAGTTTCAGTTCCTTCATGTGTTTTTACGGTTACATCCTCAAGATAGCTTTAACAAAAGGTGCCACCTCGGCCCGGATAATGCATTGAAGGTGTGAGGTTAAGCTCTCAGTCTGACCTAACATTAGGACAGAGACATTCTATTTCTAAAGTGGGATTTACTGGACCTTACATGGATTTATGCAGTTTTTGAGGAAAATAGAATGTAATTCTGCAAGTCGAAACTCACCCATAAACTTAGATGTGTGTGCGTGCATGTGAGTGTGGGGGTGTGAGTGTCTGTGTACGTGTGTGAATGTAATGTGGTATAAGTCTGAGACAGGGTGCATGTGTGACTGTATGCGAGAGAGCTTGTATATGAGAGAGGGTCAGCATGAGTACCACTTACAACCCTTAAACAATATGTCACTTTCCTGATGAAGGGCTTATGCCTGAAACGTCAATTTTCCTGCTCTTCGGATGCTGCCTGACCGGCTGTGCTTTTCCAGCACCACTCTGATCTAGCCAAACTGTGTGCCTGCCTTTCTACATGGGAAAGGGATGGAAATGTGTGTGTATCGTGTCTGCTTCTGTAAGGTTAGCGCAAGGATTACAAAAACACTATTGTTGCCACTTATAACCCAAGATGTCAACCTCAAAGGAACAGTAGCTGTCTGCTCACTCTGTCCTTAGGGAATAGCACATGACCTTAGATGACTAAATGATGCAGTGGTGAATGTATGTGGTATGGGGGAAGGAAAATACTATGTGGTCATTTAAACGTTGAGAATACTTACAATTAACCAGCAAAGTACAATACTGCTACCTAGTGGAGCATTACAGTATTACATGGAAAATATAAAGAACTGCTTTTAAGCAAAGGTAAAAATCACACCGCACCAGGTTATAGTCCAACAGGTTTAATTGGAAGCACACTAGCTTTCGGAGCACTGTTCCTTCACAACCACCTGATAAAGGAGTGGTGCTCCAAAAGCTAGTGTGTGTGATTTTTAACTTTGTACACTGCAGTCCCAACACCGGCATCTCCAAATCATGCCTTTAAAAGCAGGACGTGACGTGAAAAAGTGTAAGAACTGGTTTAAAGTTGATTTTCTCCTTGACAGACTCAACATGGGATACTTTTATTTTTGTTCACACGCAGGATGAGGGCATCGTTGGCTAGTTCTCTGCATTAACAGTCTTCGAATAGATTAGCGTGGTGCTGGAAAAGCACAGCAGGTCAGGCAGCACCCCAGGAGCAGGAACGCCTGACCTGCTGTGTTCTCTAGCATGGACGGGTTGACGGAAGGATCTGGTTCCATGCTGCACATCTCTAGGACTCTTGTGAACGCCCTGGTCTCTCGCCCATCAGTCAGTGAGATCTCTTTGACTGCCCTCAGTTGGCAAGGATGAGTTGCACCAAAGCAGAACTGACAGAGATCTTTACTCCGGTTCCAAAACCCATTCCCCACAGAATTAGGGGGTCCACATAATGACAGGATGAGCCAGTATACATTATCAACTGCACCACACAGTGTAGTTGAGGATCCACTAACAGAAGCCAAGCACGCAGAGACATCCATGGAGTTCAAACGATCCAGGTTCATGGTTTATTTGCAGGCTGCAGTGTATGAAAACATTATGCAACGCACGACATAATCTCACATCAGGTAAAGTAGAATTTCAAAAGAGACATTGCTATTGGATCTTTATTAAGTTCCCTGTCCCAAAACCACTCATCCCTCCCCACCCCAAGTACTGAGCCCTTGCGCAGGACAGATTCCACTGCCAGTGGGCACTTTCGGAGGCTTAGCACAGACACAGCAGGGCGTCAAACATCAGAACCGGGGCCTGTCCTATTCCTATCGTGATGCCGGTGTTGGACTGGGGTGTACCAAGTTAAAAATCACACAACACCCAGGTTATAGTCCAACAGGTTTAATTGGAAGCACTAGCTTTCGGAGCGACGCTCCTTCATCAGGTGATAGTGGAGGGCTCGATGGAGAATGCAACTTTAAAAAAAGAAGGGTTTTGTGATTTACACATGAAAGAAGTGAAACTATCACTGTATTCTAACAGATGAAAGACTTAACAGACAATCAATTTTTCAATGTATAATTTCAGTTACATCACACTGCAAATTTTTGCGATAAGTTCTGTGTTACGATCGAGCCCTCCACTATCACCTGATGAAGGAGCGTCGCTCCGAAAGCTAGTGCTTCCAATTAAACCTGCTGGACTATAACCTGGTGTGGTGTGATTTTTTAAACTATTCCTAATCGCTTTGAGAAACAAAACTCCTCCCTTCTTGGAGCACGGAGACACAAGAATTCACTGCAGGAACCAGAACACTTCTCCCAGGGAAAGCAGTTTTTGTTTTCGGCTTTATCCGGCAGCTTGCTGGAAACTCAGGCTCCCCGCCCTGGGGAGTGAGCGGTTCACCAAAAAAAAAGGAACAAACGTGGACCGACCCCCGGACAAAGCAGTGGAGGCAAAGACCCTATAATCAAATAGCTCGATGAGGAAATGTGAGGCAGTGTGGATCAACCCAAGTGGCTGAGTCAAACGTGCTCTTCCTGGAGTCAAATTACGTTAAGATCTGCACTGGACAGCACAAATGTCCTAACTATGGATCACTTCTGACATGTCATTTACAGAATTCTTACAGAGTCAGGCAATGCTTACCTGTGTTAAACAGCATGCGCTAAATCCCAGCTCCAAAGCCATTAAAACCTTCTAACTGACCCACAGACAAGAACGCACTGGGCACTCAATCCCTGGAAAGGATCTTAAAGCAGCCCAGAAAGGGGAAAAGAAATACAAAGCACCCGAATTGATAAAGAGGGAAATGGATACAATTTAAATTCAAAAAAGGCTCTCAAACCACTCAGCAGTAAGTCAGACTGGCTCAATGAGATGGACTGATGATTGGAGTATGTTAGTGCAGAGATTCTGTTGTACAGACATTTAATATTTCACACACTTTTGGGTCCAACAGATCCAATTCTGGAAGAAAATTTTCAAATGGAATTGGGTTTGTAAAGAGCAGGCGCCGTGATCGTTGGCAGCTCCAGTGACAATGCCCCGAAGCACACCGAGATGGCGAAGACACTAACTCTCCGAGAGCGCTCGTCAGGTTTCCCGTCTCAGAGTGCACCGCGCTTCCTGCTGGTTTCAAAAGGGAAAGGAAAGCAGGGTCCATTCCGACAACGCTTCAGAAGCTCCGGGAGCCGTACCAGGAGCCACCGGAACGGTGGGAAAGAAAACGCACCGAGGGGCTCGAAGGACCACGCGCCGGTGGTCACGTGTACATGGCACCATGCAGGTATTCCAGGCGGTGATCTTTCTGCTTCCTTCGCTCCTGCAGAAAGAGAGCAATAGAAGTGACCATTCACAGCAGGAAAGAACTCACTTAACACTCGGATCTTGCCAGGTGTAGATAGTCGATTATCTGCAAGGAGATCAAACTGGCTCATCTTTCAAATATTTCTGCATGTTGACTGGCAGACTGTAGGTGAATGGAATTCTTCAGATGTGATGCTAATTATCCGAAGCCTAAAAACAGCTTATATTAGTGACAGGGTGCTATGGTCGCTCCTGCTGGAACAAAGGCCAAAGAACACTCCAGCCCAGGAACAGGCCCTTTGGCCCCACAAGCCTATGCTGATCCAGATTCTCCATCTAAATCTGTCGCCTATTTTCAAAGGGTCTGCGTCCCTCTGCTCCCTGCCCATCCATGTATCATATCGTATCAATGTGGGATAGCCTGGGTATAGAACGCCTCATCTTCCACCACCACACCCTCCAACCCCAGGGCATCAATGTGGGATAGCCTGGGTATAGAACGCCTCATCTTCCACCTCCGCACCCTCCAACCCCAGGGCATCAATGTGGGATAGCCTGGGTATAGAACGCCTCATCTTCCACCTCCACACCCTCCAACCCCAGGGCATCAATGTGGAATAGCCTGGGTATAGAACGCCTCATCTTCCACCTCCGCACCCTCCAACCCCGGGGCATCAATGTGGAATAGCCTGGGTAAAGAACGCCTCATCTTCCACCTCCACACCCTCCAACCCCGGGGCATCAATGTGGGATAGCCTGGGTATAGAACGCCTCATCTTCCACCTCCGCACCCTCCAACCCCAGGGCATCAATGTGGGATAGCCTGGGTATAGAACGCCTCATCTTCCACCACCACACCCTCCAACCCCAGGGCATCAATGTGGAATAGCCTGGGTATAGAACGCCTCATCTTCCACCACCACACCCTCCAACCCCAGGGCATCAATGTGGGATAGCCTGGGTATAGAACGCCTCATCTTCCACCACCACACCCTCCAACCCCAGGGCATCAATGTGGAATAGCCTGGGTATAGAACGCCTCATCTTCCACCACCGCACCCTCCAACCCCAGGGCATCAATGTGGGATAGCCTGGGTATAGAACGCCTCATCTTCCACCACCGCACCCTCCAACCCCAGGGCATCAATGTGGGATAGCCTGGGTATAGAACGCCTCATCTTCCACCACCGCACCCTCCAACCCCAGGGCATCAATGTGGAATAGCCTGGGTATAGAACGCCTCATCTTCCACCTCCACACCCTCCAACCCCAGGGCATCAATGTGGGATAGCCTGGGTATAGAACGCCTCATCTTCCACCTCCACACCCTCCAACCCCAGGGCATCAATGTGGGATAGCCTGGGTATAGAACGCCTCATCTTCCACCACCGCACCCTCCAACCCCAGGGCATCAATGTGGGATAGCCTGGGTATAGAACGCCTCATCTTCCACCACCACACCCTCCAACCCCAGGGCATCAATGTGGAATAGCCTGGGTATAGAACGCCTCATCTTCCACCTCCGCACCCTCCAACCCCAGGGCATCAATGTGGAATAGCCTGGGTATAGAACGCCTCATCTTCCACCTCCACACCCTCCAACCCCAGGGCATCAATGTGGAATAGCCTGGGTATAGAACGCCTCATCTTCCACCTCCGCACCCTCCAACCCCAGGGCATCAATGTGGGATAGCCTGGGTATAGAACGCCTCATCTTCCACCACCACACCCTCCAACCCCAGGGCATCAATGTGGGATAGCCTGGGTATAGAACGCCTCATCTTCCACCACCACACCCTCCAACCCCAGGGCATCAATGTGGAATAGCCTGGGTATAGAACGCCTCATCTTCCACCTCCGCACCCTCCAACCCCAGGGCATCAATGTGGGATAGCCTGGGTATAGAACGCCTCATCTTCCACCTCCGCACCCTCCAACCCCAGGGCATCAATGTGGAATAGCCTGGGTATAGAACGCCTCATCTTCCACCTCCACACCCTCCAACCCCAGGGCATCAATGTGGAATAGCCTGGGTATAGAACGCCTCATCTTCCACCTCCGCACCCTCCAACCCCAGGGCATCAATGTGGGATAGCCTGGGTATAGAACGCCTCATCTTCCACCACCACACCCTCCAACCCCAGGGCATCAATGTGGTATAGCCTGGGTATAGAACGCCTCATCTTCCACCACCACACCCTCCAACCCCAGGGCATCAATGTGGAATAGCCTGGGTATAGAACGCCTCATCTTCCACCACCGCACCCTCCAACCCCAGGGCATCAATGTGGGATAGCCTGGGTATAGAACGCCTCATCTTCCACCTCCACACCCTCCAACCCCAGGGCATCAATGTGGGATAGCCTGGGTATAGAACGCCTCATCTTCCACCACCGCACCCTCCAACCCCAGGGCATCAATGTGGGATAGCCTGGGTATAGAACGCCTCATCTTCCACCTCCGCACCCTCCAACCCCGGGGCATCAATGTGGAATAGCCTGGGTATAGAACGCCTCATCTTCCACCACCACACCCTCCAACCCCGGGCATCAATGTGGGATAGCCTGGGTATAGAACGCCTCATCTTCCACCTCCGCACCCTCCAACCCCAGGGCATCAATGTGGAATAGCCTGGGTATAGAACGCCTCATCTTCCACCTCCGCACCCTCCAACCCCAGGGCATCAATGTGGGATAGCCTGGGTATAGAACGCCTCATCTTCCACCACCGCACCCTCCAACCCCAGGGCATCAATGTGGGATAGCCTGGGTATAGAACGCCTCATCTTCCACCTCCGCACCCTCCAACCCCAGGGCATCAATGTGGAATAGCCTGGGTATAGAACGCCTCATCTTCCACCACCACACCCTCCAACCCCGGGGCATCAATGTGGGATAGCCTGGGTATAGAACGCCTCATCTTCCACCTCCGCACCCTCCAACCCCAGGGCATCAATGTGGAATAGCCTGGGTATAGAACGCCTCATCTTCCACCACCGCACCCTCCAACCCCAGGGCATCAATGTGGGATAGCCTGGGTATAGAACACCTCATCTTCCACCTCCACACCCTCCAACCCCAGGGCATCAATGTGGGATAGCCTGGGTATAGAACGCCTCATCTTCCACCACCACACCCTCCAACCCCGGGGCATCAATGTGGGATAGCCTGGGTATAGAACGCCTCATCTTCCACCTCCGCACCCTCCAACCCCAGGGCATCAATGTGGAATAGCCTGGGTATAGAACGCCTCATCTTCCACCACCGCACCCTCCAACCCCAGGGCATCAATGTGGGATAGCCTGGGTATAGAACGCCTCATCTTCCACCACCACACCCTCCAACCCCAGGGCATCAATGTGGGATAGCCTGGGTATAGAACGCCTCATCTTCCACCACCGCACCCTCCAACCCCAGGGCATCAATGTGGAATAGCCTGGGTATAGAACGCCTCATCTTCCACCTCCACACCCTCCAACCCCAGGGCATCAATGTGGAATAGCCTGGGTATAGAACGCCTCATCTTCCACCACCGCACCCTCCAACCCCAGGGCATCAATGTGGAATAGCCTGGGTATAGAACGCCTCATCTTCCACCACCACACCCTCCAACCCCAGGGCATCAATGTGGGATAGCCTGGGTATAGAACGCCTCATCTTCCACCACCACACCCTCCAACCCCAGGGCATCAATGTGGAATAGCCTGGGTATAGAACGCCTCATCTTCCACCACCGCACCCTCCAACCCCAGGGCATCAATGTGGGATAGCCTGGGTATAGAACGCCTCATCTTCCACCACCACACCCTCCAACCCCAGGGCATCAATGTGGGATAGCCTGGGTATAGAACGCCTCATCTTCCACCACCGCACCCTCCAACCCCAGGGCATCAATGTGGAATAGCCTGGGTATAGAACGCCTCATCTTCCACCTCCACACCCTCCAACCCCAGGGCATCAATGTGGGATAGCCTGGGTATAGAACGCCTCATCTTCCACCTCCACACCCTCCAACCCCAGGGCATCAATGTGGGATAGCCTGGGTATAGAACGCCTCATCTTCCACCACCACACCCTCCAACCCCGGGCATCAATGTGGGATAGCCTGGGTATAGAACGCCTCATCTTCCACCTCCCCACCCTCCAACCCCAGGGCATCAATGTGGAATAGCCTGGGTATAGAACGCCTCATCTTCCACCTCCCCACCCTCCAACCCCAGGGCATCAATGTGGGATAGCCTGGGTATAGAACGCCTCATCTTCCACCACCACACCCTCCAACCCCAGGGCATCAATGTGGAATAGCCTGGGTATAGAACGCCTCATCTTCCACCACCACACCCTCCAACCCCAGGGCATCAATGTGGGATAGCCTGGGTATAGAACGCCTCATCTTCCACCTCCACACCCTCCAACCCCGGGGCATCAATGTGGGATAGCCTGGGTATAGAACGCCTCATCTTCCACCTCCACACCCTCCAACCCCAGGGCATCAATGTGGGATAGCCTGGGTATAGAACGCCTCATCTTCCACCACCGCACCCTCCAACCCCAGGGCATCAATGTGGGATAGCCTGGGTATAGAACGCCTCATCTTCCACCACCACACCCTCCAACCCCAGGGCATCAATGTGGTATAGCCTGGGTATAGAACGCCTCATCTTCCACCTCCGCACCCTCCAACCCCAGGGCATCAATGTGGAATAGCCTGGGTATAGAACGCCTCATCTTCCACCTCCACACCCTCCAACCCCAGGGCATCAATGTGGAATAGCCTGGGTATAGAACGCCTCATCTTCCACCTCCGCACCCTCCAACCCCAGGGCATCAATGTGGGATAGCCTGGGTATAGAACGCCTCATCTTCCACCACCACACCCTCCAACCCCAGGGCATCAATGTGGGATAGCCTGGGTATAGAACGCCTCATCTTCCACCACCACACCCTCCAACCCCAGGGCATCAATGTGGGATAGCCTGGGTATAGAACGCCTCATCTTCCACCACCACACCCTCCAACCCCAGGGCATCAATGTGGAATAGCCTGGGTATAGAACGCCTCATCTTCCACCACCGCACCCTCCAACCCCAGGGCATCAATGTGGGATAGCCTGGGTATAGAACGCCTCATCTTCCACCTCCACACCCTCCAACCCCAGGGCATCAATGTGGGATAGCCTGGGTATAGAACGCCTCATCTTCCACCACCGCACCCCCCAACCCCAGGGCATCAATGTGGGATAGCCTGGGTATAGAACGCCTCATCTTCCACCACCACACCCTCCAACCCCGGGGCATCAATGTGGGATAGCCTGGGTATAGAACGCCTCATCTTCCACCTCCGCACCCTCCAACCCCAGGGCATCAATGTGGAATAGCCTGGGTATAGAACGCCTCATCTTCCACCTCCGCACCCTCCAACCCCAGGGCATCAATGTGGGATAGCCTGGGTATAGAACGCCTCATCTTCCACCACCGCACCCTCCAACCCCAGGGCATCAATGTGGGATAGCCTGGGTATAGAACGCCTCATCTTCCACCTCCGCACCCTCCAACCCCAGGGCATCAATGTGGAATAGCCTGGGTATAGAACGCCTCATCTTCCACCACCACACCCTCCAACCCCGGGGCATCAATGTGGGATAGCCTGGGTATAGAACGCCTCATCTTCCACCTCCGCACCCTCCAACCCCAGGGCATCAATGTGGAATAGCCTGGGTATAGAACGCCTCATCTTCCACCACCGCACCCTCCAACCCCAGGGCATCAATGTGGGATAGCCTGGGTATAGAACACCTCATCTTCCACCTCCACACCCTCCAACCCCAGGGCATCAATGTGGGATAGCCTGGGTATAGAACGCCTCATCTTCCACCACCACACCCTCCAACCCCGGGGCATCAATGTGGGATAGCCTGGGTATAGAACGCCTCATCTTCCACCTCCGCACCCTCCAACCCCAGGGCATCAATGTGGAATAGCCTGGGTATAGAACGCCTCATCTTCCACCACCGCACCCTCCAACCCCAGGGCATCAATGTGGGATAGCCTGGGTATAGAACGCCTCATCTTCCACCACCACACCCTCCAACCCCAGGGCATCAATGTGGGATAGCCTGGGTATAGAACGCCTCATCTTCCACCACCGCACCCTCCAACCCCAGGGCATCAATGTGGAATAGCCTGGGTATAGAACGCCTCATCTTCCACCTCCACACCCTCCAACCCCAGGGCATCAATGTGGAATAGCCTGGGTATAGAACGCCTCATCTTCCACCACCGCACCCTCCAACCCCAGGGCATCAATGTGGAATAGCCTGGGTATAGAACGCCTCATCTTCCACCACCGCACCCTCCAACCCCAGGGCATCAATGTGGAATAGCCTGGGTATAGAACGCCTCATCTTCCACCACCGCACCCTCCAACCCCAGGGCATCAATGTGGAATAGCCTGGGTATAGAACGCCTCATCTTCCACCACCGCACCCTCCAACCCCAGGGCATCAATGTGGAATAGCCTGGGTATAGAACGCCTCATCTTCCACCTCCGCACCCTCCAACCCCAGGGCATCAATGTGGGATAGCCTGGGTATAGAACGCCTCATCTTCCACCTCCGCACCCTCCAACCCCAGGGCATCAATGTGGAATAGCCTGGGTATAGAACGCCTCATCTTCCACCTCCGCACCCTCCAACCCCAGGGCATCAATGTGGGATAGCCTGGGTATAGAACGCCTCATCTTCCACCACCGCACCCTCCAACCCCAGGGCATCAATGTGGGATAGCCTGGGTATAGAACGCCTCATCTTCCACCTCCGCACCCTCCAACCCCAGGGCATCAATGTGGAATAGCCTGGGTATAGAACGCCTCATCTTCCACCACCACACCCTCCAACCCCGGGGCATCAATGTGGGATAGCCTGGGTATAGAACGCCTCATCTTCCACCTCCGCACCCTCCAACCCCAGGGCATCAATGTGGAATAGCCTGGGTATAGAACGCCTCATCTTCCACCACCGCACCCTCCAACCCCAGGGCATCAATGTGGGATAGCCTGGGTATAGAACACCTCATCTTCCACCTCCACACCCTCCAACCCCAGGGCATCAATGTGGGATAGCCTGGGTATAGAACGCCTCATCTTCCACCACCACACCCTCCAACCCCAGGGCATCAATGTGGAATAGCCTGGGTATAGAACGCCTCATCTTCCACCACCGCACCCTCCAACCCCAGGGCATCAATGTGGAATAGCCTGGGTATAGAACGCCTCATCTTCCACCACCGCACCCTCCAACCCCAGGGCATCAATGCGGATTTCACCAGTTTCCTCATTTCCCCTCCCCCCACCTTACCCCAGTTCCAACCTTCCAGCTCATGACCTGTCCCACCCGTCCATCTTCCGTCCCACCTACCCTCCTCTCTGACCCATCACCTTTACCCCCACCTATTGTACCCTCAGCTACCTACCCTCCAGCCCCACCCCCCCCTCCCATTTATCTCTCCACCTCCTGAGGCTGCCATGATGAAGGGCTTTTGCCCGAAACGTCGATTCTCCTGCTCCTCGGATGCGCTTTTGACTCTAATCTCCTGCATCTGCAGTCCTCACATTCGCCATTCATGGATCTGTCTAGATGCACCTTCGATGACGCTATCGTGCCCTCCTCTACCACTGGCAACGCCTTCCAGGTGCCCACCACCCTCTGCGTGAAGAATTTTCCACACAATATCTCCCTTAAACCTTTCCCCTCTCATCTTGAACTTGTGACCCTAGAAATTGAGTCACACCCACCCCCCCCACTCTGTCTGTACCTCTCTTGATTTTGTAGACCTCCATCAGGTCTCCCCCTCAATCTCCGTCTCTCTAATGAAAGCAATGCTATTGTTGTGGTTCTGTTCGCCGAGCTGGAAGTTTTTGTTGCAAACGTTTCGTCCCCTGGCTAGGAGACATCATCAGTGCTCTGGAGCCTCCTGCGAAGCGCTTCTTTGATGTTTCTTCCAGTATTTATAGTGGTCTGTCCTTGCCACTTCTGGGTGTCAGTTTCAGCTGTCCGCTGTAGTGGTTGGTATATTGGGTCCAGGTCGATGTGTTTGTTGATGGAGTTTGTGGATGAATGCCATGCCTCTAGGAATTCCCTGGCTGTTATCTGTCTGGCTTGCCCTATGATAGTAGTGTTTTCCCAGTCGAATTCATGTTGCTTGTTGTCCGAGTGTGTGGCTACTAGGGATAGCTGGTCGTGTCGTTTCGTGGCTAGTTGATGTTCATGTATGCGGATTGTTAGCTGTCTTCCTGTTTGTCCTATATAGTGTTTTGTGCAGTCCTTGCATGGTATTTTGTAAACTACATTAGTTTTGCTCATGTTGGGTATTGGCTCCTTTGTTCTAGTAGCCACTAGAGCGGACAGCTGAAACTGACACCCGGAAGTGGCAAGGACAGACCACTATAAATACTGGAAGAAACATCAAAGAAGCCCTTCGCAGGAGGCCCCAGAGCACTGATGATGTCTCCTAGCCAGGGGACGAAATGTTTGCAACAAAAACTTCCAGCTCGGCGAACAGAACCACAACAACGAGCACCCGAGCTACAAATCTTCGCACAAACCTTGAAAGCAATGCTAATCTACTCAACCTTTCCTCCAGAAGTTAGCGCCCGTAATACCAGGGCAACAGCCTGGTGAACCTCTGTCACTTATCGGTAGCAGGATCGCAGCCATATTCCCTACTTGAGGTGATTGGGATGAACATGTATGCTGGCAACCCACATACCACGCACCTAAGATGTAAATCTATTAAGAGTGCCTTTGAGAATGTGACATTTGGGTCACCTTTATTCAGAACGACGCAACACACGCTAGTATGTTGAAAAGCAGCTTCCTCAATTGAAGGTTTAACTATGCTGCCAGGACGGGAGAATTGCAGCTTTTCAGGAGAGATCAGAAAGGCAGGGCTCGCTGTACTCGGAACGGAGGCGGCTGCGGGGAGACGGGATTGAAGCGTACAAGATTGTGAGGGACCTGGTGCGGGGAATGATCTCGGAGCCGAGGGGTTGGTGACCAGGGGCGTATCAAGTTAACATGATGGGTTAGAGGAGCAACCCATTGCCTGAAAGGCTAGTCAAGACAGAAACTCATTGAAATGGTGTCTGGAAAGCAATGGAAATCCCATCACCTCCAGGGATAAGGAGCAAGTGCTGGAACATGGGATGAGGGCAGGCGGATGGTGGCAGGCAAGCGCGATTGGCAGAGTTGTCCCCTTCTGTATCATTTGCCTTTTTAAAAAATATTTAATAAGAGAAGGAATATGGAGAGCGAGCGAGCGGATGACGTGGCCCCTGAGGAGCTCCAGCACAGAAACCAAACAAGAACGGAGAGTCGAGTGCACGCGCCCCTCAACCCCAGTGAGTACTCACCAGCGGAAACCGCCGAATAACGGTCGCGAGGACAATCCAATTATCGGCCTGCCTGCCGGGAAGCGTGGCTGGGCAGGGTGATGCAAACACCCGAGTGGAGCACCCACACAGAGGTGAGCTGTCTCAGGAAGCAAGCCTGCACTGTGAACCCCAACCACTATTTAATCCTTCAAATTCCTCGCAGGCATTGGTGGCAAGGCGAATCTTCGTTGCCCATCATGCATTGCCTTTGAGCCGAGGGGCTGGCTACACTAGTCAGTTGGGCGGCACAATGGTGAGCGCTGCTGCCTCACGGCGCCAGGGACCGGGGTACGATTCCAGCCTTGGCCGACTGTCTGTGTGAAGTTTGCACGTTCTCCCCCGTGTCTGCGTGGGTTTCCTCCGGGTGCTCCGGTTTCCTCCCACAGTCCAGAGATGTGCAGGTTAGGGTGGATTGGCCATGCTAAATTACCCATAGTGCTCAGGGATGTGCAGGTTAGGGTGGATTGGCCGTGCTAAATTACCCATAATGCTCAGGGATTTGCAGGTTAGCTTGGATTGGCCATGCTAAATTACCCATAGTGCTCAGGAATGTGCAGGTTAGGGTGAATTGGCCATGCTAAATTACCCATAGTGCTCAGGGACGTGCAGGTTAGGGTGGATTGGCCATGCTAAATTACCCATAGTGCTCAGGGACGTGCAGGTTAGGGTGGATTGGCCATGCTAAATTACCCATAGTGCTCAGGGATTTGCAGGTTAGGGTGAATTGGCCATACTAAAATACCCATAGTGCTCAGGGACGTGCAGGTTAGGGTGGATTGGCCATGCTAAATTACCCATAGTGTTAGGTGCATTAGTCAGAGGGGAAATGGTTCTGGGTGGGTTACTGTCGGTGTGGACTGGTTAGGCCGAAGGGCCTGTTTCCACCCAGTAGGGAGTCTAATCTGAAGAGTCACATGTGTGAATGCATTTCCCAATGGACAGTCGCAACCACATGAGTTTTTTTTAAAAATACAAATCAATGGTCAGCTCATGACTATCATTACTGAGATGGGTTTTCACCAATGCATTGAAATTAAATTCTATTCGCTACCGTGACATGATTTGAACCATTAGCCTGGCTCCCTGGATTACTCAGCGAATGACATAACCACAACGCCGTCTGCTCCCTTTCTTTTTAAAATTAATTGGTGGGACTTGGGCGTCGCTTGGGCATTGACAGCCCCTGTTTGCCCCCTTGAGAAGGTAGGGGATGAGCTGCCATCTTGAATCGCTGACCCACAATGCCCTGGGGGAGGGAATTCCAGGATTTTGACCCGACAGCTGTAAAGGAACAGCCGATACATTCCCAAGTCAGGGTGGTGAGTGGCTCGGAGGGGAACCCGCAGGGGGTGGTGCTCCTGATTCCTGGTCGCCCCGTCCTTCCAGGTGGAAGTGGTCGGTGCTGCCTAAGGAATTTTGGTGAATTTCATCGAATTTTAAACCCCAAATCATCACAGCTTCAACAGTTTCTGACAAGGCGATCCAAGGTCTTTCCATTTAGTTCTTTGCAAACTGGGATACGGTCAGAAGGGGTGGACGTGCTGTTTGCATTTCCTTAGAGACAGAAGTTGCAATGTGGCGGACAGAAATCATCAGAAAAAGAACTTTGTTTCGGACAGCCTCGCTACAAAGCGCAAGCTGACACAGGGAAGGGGAAACACCGCGCACCGCAAGAGCTCGGAGAGTGGGGAGGAGAGTCGCCTTACCCTGTCTTGCTTGTACTCCTCGTACTCTGCATTGTCAGTGGGCAACTCGAGTCTGCACAACGGGCAGGAATTCGTCTGAGGGAATAGAACAGGAGACGTGAGCACGACTGAGCAAGGCAGACGGCGAGCCACTGGTACCTAGACCGACCGATGGAGAAGCTCACTACATTCCTAACCCCACCCACGCTGTTTATGGAAAGCATCTGCAGGGTATGGGAACAGAACAAGGGGCAAAGCTCTTTATTGGTGGGACAGGTGAGCTGCCTTCTTGAGCCGCTGCAGTCCATATGCTTGACCCACAAGGCCATGAGGGAGGGAGCTCCAGGGGTCTGACCCAGTGGCACTGAAGGAACGGCCAAAACATTGCCAAGTCAGGGCGGTGAGGGGCTCGGAGGGGAACGAGCAGGGGGTGGTGTTCCCATGTATCTGCTGCCCCTTGTCCTTCTAGACAGAAGTAATCGTGGGGTTTGGAAGGTGCTGCCTGAGAAACGTTGGCGAATTTCTGTAGTGCAGCTTGTAGATGGTGCACACCGTTGTTACTGAGTGTCACTGGTGCAGGGAGTGGATGTTTGTGGATGTGGTGCCAATCAAGCAGACTGTTTTGTCCTGGAAGCATAGAGTTTCACACATTCCCTCCAGCGTGGACAACACGCCCTTCGGCCCAATAAGTCCACAGCGACCCTCTGATGAGTAACCCATTCCCCTACCCTATTACTCTACATTTACCTCTGACTAATGCACCTATCCTATACATCCCTGAGCACTATGGGTAATTTAGCACAGCCAATCCACCCTAACCTGCACATCCCTGAGCACTATGGGTAATTTAGCACAGCCAATCCACCCTAACCTGCACAGTCTTTAGACTGTGGGAGGAAACCGGAGCACCCGGAGGAAACCCACGCAGACATGGGGGAGAATGTGCAAACTCCACACAGACAGTCGCCCCGAGGCTTTCACACAATTGAGTTTCTAGTCAACTGTAACTCCAGGACATCAATAGTAGGGATTCAGTGATGGTAAACCACTGAATGTCAGGGAGCAGTAGCTAGAGGAGCATCAGAGGCTGAGGGGTGACCTTATAGAGGTTTACAAAATTACGAGGGGCATGGATAGGGTAAATAGACAAGGTCTTTTCCCTGGTGTCGGGGAGTCCAGAACTAGAGGGGGAGGGGGGG